>NW_019268584.1:516946-522263 GCF_002738365.1 Cucurbita moschata | reverse complement strand
TTTTTTTTTTTTTTTTTTTTTTTTTTTTTTTTTTTTTTTTTTTTTTTTTTTTTTTTTTTTTCGGGCGTTACAGTTCGACGCCTAAGAGATTCAAACTCTCGCGGGGAAACCACATGTCGAAGAGACAAGAGACCCTAGATGATTGATGTGGTATCAATTAGAACTTCAAGACCTACACGGTAGCTTAGAGCGTAGTAAAGGTTAAGCCCAAACTTCCTATAGACCAAAGGAAAACAAGGAAACCTAGTAGAAGAAGTAAGCGATGAAGGCCTACAAGTAGGTTGGTTATTAAGTTATTTTTATACTTACCCCTTTCTCCTTTTCTATTTCAGGTACTAATCAAGGTGGGGAGATGCTCGGGAGCTCTACTATCATAGAGAGGTCTCGACTCGGAGTATCTATTAGTTTTATTCGATCTAGGACATCAATTAGTTATATAACTTTTTGGGTGGATTTGGAATTCTTTTGTATCCCATGCCCTTTTTTCGTTTGTAAATCACTTGAAATTTGTGACACGAGTGATGTATGTCTTTTTAAAGTGGACAATTTCTTTTAGCGATAGTCTTTGGTTAGTACAAAAAAAGGAATATTTCCTCGCCTTAGAGATTCAAACTCTCGCAGGGAAACCCCATGTACTTAGCAGGCACATGGCTTAACCACTCGACCAAAGCGACTCTTATTTATTTAGGAAAAAGTCTCGAAGAGGCACTAGGTACAACAAATGTAGATAATTAATGAGGAATCAATTAGAACTTTGAGCCCTACACGGTAGCTTAGAGATCGGTAAAGGGTAAGCCAAAATTTCCTATCGACCAAAGGAATGTCTGGAAATCTAGTAGGAGAAGGACGTTCATTGAAAATATGAAAATATGAATTGTTAATGAAAAGAGATGGACGTTCTAATAGGAAACAATTTATGACGATACTTGTAGCAACTTTGGGGGAGAAATTCAAACGTACTCGAGTTTAGAAAAAACGCCGGCTAAGGCCAACCAAGTAAGTGACCTTACTATCGGCTCAGTTAGAAGACTTTCCTTATGAATGACGACACGTGCCCAGTGGACCTTGCACGTGTCATTTATACTTTATATTATATGATGATGTGATTGTTGTATGATGATGAGACTATGTTATAAGAATGATGTTACACGATATTGTTATATGATGACATTATATGATGATGCATGACGAAGATGATGCATAATAACACGACAATATAAGATGCATGATGATGACATGAATTAATATGATGTTATTCCATAGTAAGATGATGTGCATATATTAAATGACATCATACATTATGACAACGAGTTTTCTATGAAACAATCATAATTGATGTTCATGACAAGGAAAGTATGAAAGAAAACTCCTGCAGGTTGCCCAATGCGATGTGTGAATAATGTATATGGTTCTGTCCTAAGGATGATTTAAAGATGAAAGCTACAGGAACCTCATGTCTTTGGTGTGTTTATATACATCGGGTTACTTCCCCATTTATGAGGATGAGTACGAACGCGTACACTATGATGATGATCATCATCATGCTTCACATGACACTCGGGAGTTTGCTGACCTCCGACATTTGACTACGGACAACTAGCTTGACTATGATGGATTCAAGAGAGTGCGAAACGCCTGGAGATTCATGCTTGCAATTCTGGGTCGTGTGTGGGGAAGTACTACACATCCAATTTTGTCCAGACTGGAGGCCACCCATACGATGGTTTTAACGTTAGATCCCTAATAATGAGTTGCATGTGGTAGCACTCCGGACCCCGATAGTGAGTTAGTTACTGAGTATTTCTTAAAGTACTCAACCTATGTGCTACTTTTATTTTAGGTAAAGGAAAAACACCCTTGAAAGGACTAGTGTGGTTTCTTGAATTCTTTTTCTTTTGATTTTTTTTTAATTGGTTACAAGGTAGGTTGGTCAAATACTTGAATGACTTTAGCATGCAAATCTAAACATAATAAATGTAAAGGAACAAACACATTTGTTAAGAAGTAAAATATTGCAACTTTCATTATAAACCTTACATAACCAATGATTAATTACAAGGTTGTAACTTTTATGACCATAAATACCATAAACGCCATAGCTAATTGTAACTTATAATCAATCATAAAGACAATTCTCTAAAACTTAAAAAAAAGAAAAAGAAATACAATAAAACCTCTTTAAATCTAAATAACCAACCCTTTACCCTATAATATTACAGTTATTGCAAAAAGAAACAAAAACAAAAAATGTCAATTTGAGAAAAAACCAAAATAGTGATTTATTTGAACAAAAATCTCTTAAATTCGTTAAGGTATATATTACATCTTCCTTTTCTTTTATCCTAATTTCATTGTTTGGAGANGTCGTCAATGAACACAATCACGAAGGTGTCTAAGAATTCCTTAAACACTCGGTTCATCAACTCCATAAACACTGCAGGAGCGTTGGTTAATCCAAAAGACATGACTATGAACTCATAATGTCCATAGCGACTTCTAAAAGCTGTTTTAGGTATGTCTTCCTCTCGGATTCTCATCTGGTGATACCCTGATCGCAGATCGATCTTAGAGAACACCGTTGCACCCTGCAATTGGTCAAACAGGTCATCTATCCTTGGGAGAGGATATTTATTCTTGATTGTGACTTTGTTTAATTCTCTATAATCTATACATAATCGCATAGTTCCATCTTTCTTCTTAACAAATAGCACCGGGGCTCCCCAAGGTGAGACGCTAGGCCGTATGAATCCCTAGTCCAAAAGTTCTTGTAACTGTATCTTTAGCTCCTTAAGCTCTGCAGGTGCCATTCTATATGGCACTTTGGATATCGGTGTTGTCCCTGGTTCGAGGTCAATAACAAAATCTACCTCTCGATTAGGGGGCAACCCTGGGAGCTCTTCTGGAAATACATCCTCAAATTCCCCAACCACAGGAACAGAGGATACC
Organism: Cucurbita moschata; assembly: GCF_002738365.1. Lineage (NCBI taxonomy): Eukaryota > Viridiplantae > Streptophyta > Magnoliopsida > Cucurbitales > Cucurbitaceae > Cucurbita > Cucurbita moschata. Next base: position 519,317 of record NW_019268584.1, on the reverse strand, counting down.
TTTAGACTGGTCTTATTGACTTTTGTCACACTAGCCAGAATTGCCCAGGCTCCCTGATTCAACATTTTTCTAGCCTTCAACGCTGTGATGACCCTAGGGGTGCTTCTGGATATATCCCCTTTGAATTCAAAGTTCTCTCCTATCAGGGGCCTAAAGGTTACCTTTCTTGCTTCGCAATCGATGAGGGCTCGATTCTCGCCCAACCAATCCATCCCTAGGATCACGTCGAAGTCTTGCATACACAAAACAATCAAGGATGCTACAAGTTTTCGCCCTGCAACTATCACACTACCACCCTTAACCCTATGGGTAGCAGTCAAGCATTTAGTTGCTTCATTTGCTGGTGTAGACACAGTAAGAGGAATCTCTAGGGATTCTAGTTCTAGGTTTGCAGATTTCACAAACCCCTCAGAAATAAATGAGTGGGTAGTACCTGAATCAAATAACGTAAATGCTAGGTGATCAAGGATAGGTAGTGTACCTGTCACCACTGCGTCAGTCTCTTCTGCTTTCCTAGTCGTGATAGCGTGGACCACAGCTCGAGCTTGCTGTGTGGCTCCACGACCCCTCTGATACTGTCCAACAGGTCTGTTTCCCTCATGATTTCTCTTATGAGGGCAGTCAGCTATGCGATGGCCTGGCTTGCCACAACCAAAGCATCCTCCTGTTCCAGCAAAACACTCTCCCTCGTGATATTTCTTACAATTAGGGCATTCAGGTCTGTTATACTCTGGGGCTCTACCCCGACGTTCAAAACGTCCTCGCGGCTGTCTGTCAGATCTAAAAGAGTTTCTGTTAGGCCTTCTTCGTTGGCCAAAGGCATTCTGAGTGGTCACCACTGGCACATTTTGCTTTGCCACCTGCCGTGGCATATCCATCACTGTTGCCACTCTCAAGGCTACAGCATAATCTGAAGTTGTTTGTACCAAAACTGGACCCTGAAGCTCTATCCGAAGACCAGCGATAAAACGATCAATTTTCATCTTCTCGTTACTGACATACTCAGGGCAGAACCTTGCCAGTTTATTAAACTCCAGATCATAATCCTCAACAGTTTTGTCCCCCTGTTTCAATTCTAGGAATGCTGTCTGACACTTGTGTCGGGCAACCACTGGGTAATATTTACATAGATAAGCTTCCTTGAACTGGTTCCAAGAAATATACCCTTCCTCTGGTGTAATGGCCCTCTGTGCACCTTTCCACCAAAAATGGGCTTCGCCCTTCAGCATGTAAGTCCCACAATGGACTTGATATTCAGGAGGACAATTCATGTATATAAAAGCTGTCTCTACAGCCTCCAGCCAAACCTCAGCTGCAACTGGGTCCATCTTACCCCCGTCGAAGTTGGCGGTTTATACCTCTGAAAGTCCTTCAAATAACGGGACTCTATAGTCGTGCCCGGATCACTCGTCCCCTGCACAGTGGTCTGGTTTGTCGCTAGAGTTTGCATTATCTGAGCCATCTGTGCCTGAGTCTCCATGGTGGCTCTCATGAAAGCCTGAAACTCATCCCTTGAAACTGTCGTCGTCGACTGAGCAGGCACCACAGGAATCGGTGCTGGCGCTGGTGGAGCTTCTTCAGGTTCCTGATCCTGAGGAGCAGTCTCAAGAATAACTCGAGGCTCGGCCTTCCTTCTAGCTCGCCTCGGCACGGGCGCCGGTGGCGGCGTTTGTTCCTCATCCGAGGTCAGTTCTGGGTTCTCCTCTAGAGGTGGGTGTTGCTCCATCTCGAGGAAATGAAGATTTGGGTCTTCTTCGACCCTTCTCCTGCCCCTCCTAGGACCAGGCCCAAGGTAATCTCCTCCTCTCTTAGGCGCCATTATCTGACAACAGAGGGGAGTGAGTCAAAAATGCGTTCTCATTGTGCCTAATTCAAAGAAGCACATCCTTAATATTTTAATCCTCGTCTTAGATCCAATAGCATATAACTCAAGTCTTCCTATTTCTCAGTTATCAGAGAACTTACCAGGTCGCGGCGGAGCGTGTCGAAACTTAAGCCACAGAGATACAAGACTCTACAACCTAATGTCTACAGGACCTTAAAACCAGGCTCTGATACCAAACTGTCACAGCCCAAAATTTGAATCTCGAAATTAAGAGCCGGACCAACAGACTATGCAATGAAATCGTGTAAGAACCAATAGAGAAACGAGATTTCACAAAAAGAAACTTTAACAATTATGAAGGAGGTTTAAAATCCAAAACAAGGTGTTCAAATATGAATAGTAAGTAAGCGGTTTACAAAACAATGCATGACAAATCTAAACAAAATTATGCACAGACTCCTAGACGCCCCGGGACACTCCTCTGTGGCATTAAGATTCAGCATGCATTCCCGCCTCGATCCCTGGCCTCACTCGCCTGAAAAAAAA
>NW_019268584.1:481524-512604 GCF_002738365.1 Cucurbita moschata | reverse complement strand
TGAAAATATGAATTGTTAATGAAAAGAGATGGACGTTCTAATAGGAAACAATTTATGACGATACTTGTAGCAACTTTGGGGGAGAAATTCAAACGTACTCGAGTTTAGAAAAAACGCCGGCTAAGGCCAACCAAGTAAGTGACCTTACTATCGGCTCAGTTAGAAGACTTTCCTTATGAATGACGACACGTGCCCAGTGGACCTTGCACGTGTCATTTATACTTTATATTATATGATGATGTGATTGTTGTATGATGATGAGACTATGTTATAAGAATGATGTTACACGATATTGTTATATGATGACATTATATGATGATGCATGACGAAGATGATGCATAATAACACGACAATATAAGATGCATGATGATGACATGAATTAATATGATGTTATTCCATAGTAAGATGATGTGCATATATTAAATGACATCATACATTATGACAACGAGTTTTCTATGAAACAATCATAATTGATGTTCATGACAAGGAAAGTATGAAAGAAAACTCCTGCAGGTTGCCCAATGCGATGTGTGAATAATGTATATGGTTCTGTCCTAAGGATGATTTAAAGATGAAAGCTACAGGAACCTCATGTCTTTGGTGTGTTTATATACATCGGGTTACTTCCCCATTTATGAGGATGAGTACGAACGCGTACACTATGATGATGATCATCATCATGCTTCACATGACACTCGGGAGTTTGCTGACCTCCGACATTTGACTACGGACAACTAGCTTGACTATGATGGATTCAAGAGAGTGCGAAACGCCTGGAGATTCATGCTTGCAATTCTGGGTCGTGTGTGGGGAAGTACTACACATCCAATTTTGTCCAGACTGGAGGCCACCCATACGATGGTTTTAACGTTAGATCCCTAATAATGAGTTGCATGTGGTAGCACTCCGGACCCCGATAGTGAGTTAGTTACTGAGTATTTCTTAAAGTACTCAACCTATGTGCTACTTTTATTTTAGGTAAAGGAAAAACACCCTTGAAAGGACTAGTGTGGTTTCTTGAATTCTTTTTCTTTTGATTTTTTTTTAATTGGTTACAAGGTAGGTTGGTCAAATACTTGAATGACTTTAGCATGCAAATCTAAACATAATAAATGTAAAGGAACAAACACATTTGTTAAGAAGTAAAATATTGCAACTTTCATTATAAACCTTACATAACCAATGATTAATTACAAGGTTGTAACTTTTATGACCATAAATACCATAAACGCCATAGCTAATTGTAACTTATAATCAATCATAAAGACAATTCTCTAAAACTTAAAAAAAAGAAAAAGAAATACAATAAAACCTCTTTAAATCTAAATAACCAACCCTTTACCCTATAATATTACAGTTATTGCAAAAAGAAACAAAAACAAAAAATGTCAATTTGAGAAAAAACCAAAATAGTGATTTATTTGAACAAAAATCTCTTAAATTCGTTAAGGTATATATTACATCTTCCTTTTCTTTTATCCTAATTTCATTGTTTGGAGATCACATTCAACCATCCAATTATATCTACAATTTTCTCTAAATTTTTACAATTATTTAGTTTGAGTTACAAATTAAATGCTAACAATTTTACCTGATTTGGAGTAAATGAATAGGCAATTTTACCTGATTTGGAGTAAATGAATAGGCAAAAAAATGGATTAAAAATTGTCCAATAACATATGTGAACAGAATTAAATTGCCAACGAAATTAAAAGATAAAAAAAAAAAAAAGAATAGAGAGACAAGGGTGATTGGATGATTTGAAAGTAACAATCTATTAGAAAAGTAACAATCTATTAGAAATTTAACAAAATACATGTGAACAGCAAATACAAGACAAAAAAAAAAAAGATTCAGTTAATAAAATTAAAAAATGACATTAAATACAAAGATTAAATACAGATAAAAGTTTTAGAGAATTGTTTTTATTACAATTAACTAGTGATGTTTATTTTCAAGGCTATAAATAGTCATTAATCTTGTTACTTTAAGATGAATTTTTTTTGATATCATAATCAAATAAACTTCCTAAGTGCAGATGACTATAAGATCTAGTCACTCACTAGTAATTTCCTCAAGCATACATGCAATACCAAGGGCACCCTACAATTATTACTTCCTAATTTCGTGTGGTTACTTACATGTCTATCGCGTGCCTTTCAAACTTGATTTATAGTCGTAAAGGAGTCCAAAATTACAAATTCTCTTTGTAGTCACCTATTTCACAGTAAAATAGGATTAACATTGGAGTCGGGACGAAAAACTGGCAAATTGAACGAAAAACGGATGAAAGTAGGTGGTCCACGCACGGGCTGGGCGCGCTTTGAACCCCAGCAGATGCGGACTTACCCTTCAAATTTTTTGGGCGTGACACGTGGCATGCAGGGATTGTCGATAGGATTTGAGTTGGACCACGGGTCGCTAGATTGCTTCCTGGCGTGCGGGTCGATTTCTAATTCAGGTATCCGGGTCGGCAGTTGGATGCGTGTTAGCACACGGCGTCGGGTGCGTCCCTCCATAGCGTGTTTGACGCGTGTCCTCCTTGTTGTCGGATGCGTCTTCCCCCTTTCCAGCCACTGTGTGTCCATCGCCAATGGCCTTAATTCATCAAATTTTCTAGATTCCGGTCAAATAGCATTTCAACCTATTTGTTTTGGTTTTTTCTATCTTCCAATCCGTAACTCAAATTAACTCGATTCCTTCACGAGAATTCAAGATCTCAAGTCCACCTATCCAAATCTATTATTCTTGCATTTTATTCATATTCACAAAGCTTAATAAATGAGATCGAAAATCAAGAAAAACTCAGTTCCTTAACGAAGTTGGATGATTCTCGATTTCGCTTTCTGACACGATTGTTGGGCGTGTTTCCTCCGAGAACTTGCAAGAATCCTCATCTAAGGTATTGTAACTTGAGCATAAGCTCTTATGGCTTTATATTATGTTTCCTCAAAATGCTCCGTACCAGTGGAAATAGTGTCCTTCACTTATATACCCATGATCTTCCCCTTAATTAGCCAACATGAGACTCCAACAATTCTTAATATAACAGACTTACTTGATATTCTTAATGCTCAAGCTTTTTCCAAACCTTTATTTTATATGGCCAAGAACATTTTGGATGACTCATGATTCTTTCTGTGGAGTCTATGAAATCTTAACCAAGTAAGTGACATTCTATCGGCTCAGTCGGAAGACTTGACTTATTATGATGACACGTGCCCAGCGGTCCTTGCTCGTATCATTTATGCTTTAAATTATATGATCATGTGACTATGTTATATGATGATGTGAGTATGTTGTATGATGATGAGAGTATGTTGTAGGAATGATGTTACGCGATGAGGTTATATGATGACATTTTATGATGATGAGACTCTATTATAAGAAGGATGTTACGCAGTGATGTTATAAGATGACATTATATGATGATGACACGACGATGATGATGCATGATAACATGACAATATAAGATGCATGATGATGACATGACTTAATATGAAGTTATTCCATGGTAAGATTGTGCATGTACTAAATGTCATCATACATTATGACGACAGGTTTTCTATGACCCAACCCTAATTGATGTTAATAACGAGGAAAGTATGAAAGCCAATGTATGAACGTTGCCTATTGTGATTTGTGAATAATGTATAAGGTTGTGTCTGAAGGATGATTTAAATATGAAAAACTATAGGGACCTCATGCATTTTGTGTGTTTATATACATTGGGTTACTTCCCCATTTACGATGATGAGTACGAACGCATACACTATGATGATAATCATCATGCTGCACATGACACTTGGGGGTTTGCTAACCTCCAGACGTCTGACTACGGACAACTAGCCCCACTATGGGTCTAAGGGGGTGCAAAACGCTTGGGGATTCACGCTTGTTGTTGGTCATGTGTAGGGAAATACTACACATCCAATTTTGTCCGGACTAAAGGCCACCCCTATGAAGGTTTTAAGGTTAGATCCCTGCTGAATTGCGTCACTTACTGATTATTTCTTAAAGTACTCGACTCATGTTCTATTTCTATTTTGAGTAAAGGCAAGACACCTCGTATGGTTGAGTGTTGTTTTCTTACTTTTTTTTTTCTTTTCTTTTTATTCCTTCCAAGATAGTTTGATCAAAACTACTTGAATGAAAAATACAAGAAATGCACACAAACAAAATCATGGCTAATGAAGTATTATAGGCTTGAAAAAATCTTGGTACTAAACATGAATAACTATTTATAGCCTTGAAAATAAACTTTATAGTAACCTATAGTTAATTAAAAGGTTGTAATTTTCATTCATGGTCATCAATACCATAATTGCCACTGGCTAAGTGCATATAATCATAAAGATAAAAAAATATATATATATACAATAAAACTTCATAACATATATGGATTTTTCCATTTACCATGAAACCTTTGTGGCATGATTAAGACAACTTATTTTATATCAGTAACTAAACATATTAACATATAAAGAGGAATTTGCAGCATTCAATATCTTGGTTTGTAAACATGAGTCTAGTTTCAACTCTTAGGTATGGCTACATTGTGAGTATATAGTCACCCTTACTAATTTTTTCCCATTTTAGATGATGCATAAAGATACGAGACCGTGTTACTAGAGCATTTCATCTAATTTTAATTTTTGTTTGTTTCTTTTTATCCTATATTTTTAAATTTCATGGAGGTTTTGAAAGATTAGATATGCTACAAGTATTATTGAAAATTTGAACCGTTAGAAATATGAATTGTTAACGAAAAGAGATGGACGTTCTAATAGGAAACAATTTCCCATGATACTTGTAGCAACTTTGTGAGTGAAATTGAAACATACTCGAGTTTAGGAAAAACGCCAGCTAAGGCCAACCAAGTAAGTGACCTTACTATCGGCTCGGTTAGAAGACTTGCCTTATATATGAAGACACGTTCCCAATGATCCTTGCATGTGTCATTTATGCTTTATATTATATGATGATGAGACTATGTTATAAGAATGATGTTACGCGATGATGTTATATGATGATGCATGATGATGATGATGTATAGGAAATTTCTGAAGTGCCCAATTGTAACCTATCTTGAGAAGTGAAATTCAATTGCAATACAGTCTAGAAACAAGAATTAAAGGAAATTTATATCAGCTCGATTCAAAAGATTATTCGTTCCTTGATTCTGGTCGTTAAGATAGAGTTAATTGCACAATGAGATTGGAAGAAACTTCATCCGTCAGAGGCTCATAAAAGAGCTCCTAAACTATTTATTGGCTTAAAAACCCGTGTAGCGCCTCCCCATATTTGGAATTGAGATTTGACAACTAATTACCGCGACATTTCCCTATGATATGATCATGTTACCTACTTCTTACTTTTATGAGCTAAGACTATCCCCACAAACCTATACTAATCTTTTTAGCATCATTTATCTTTACTCATGTTTCCTAATAAATTCACAGTAGGTCACCGAATATAAAGTTGCTTCGAGTAAAACATACTTATTTTGAAGTTCTTATGATTGAGCCACCATAAAAGAAGACCCTGGTTGGTATCTTGATGATATAGATAGTAACTTTTAATTCTTTGGAGTCTTTCTTAACTATCCTATCCTCAAGATTACTTTTATTGGAATGTGGTCTTAGTTCATCCAAAATAATGAGATACAAATTAAAATAAAGGAAGCAAGTATTTTAATTTTGGATAAGTCTAAAATATAGTTACTATAAATCCTTTGATATCGTCCTTTAATGCATAAAAAGTTTCCTATTTACGCATTTCCTAAAAAGAAATGGTTAATGAAATGCTAACATTTTTTCTAAACTATACTTCAAGGAGATTACTTTCATATAGAACAATGCATTGAACTCCAACTAAAGATAAGTTTATAAATGCATTGAACTCCAACTAAAGATAAGTTTATAATTTTATTGATAATTTCATATATATATATATATATATTGCAAAGAAAAGCATTAAAGTTGAACCAAAATTAAGGGGCACAACAGCAAATTAAGATTTGTAAGTAACAATCAATTAAAACTTGGTCAATCCCTCGTTACATTAACTTTATCTTCATCTACTTCTACTCCATTTTTACCATCATGAAGCTGAGAAAGTTAACTTTTTCCATGCAAAAACTACACTTATTAAAATTAGCATAAAGTTTCTCTTTCCTAAGCATAATCAAAACTTACTTAACATGTTCTACATGCTCATGCAAAGTCTTTAAATAAATTAAATATAATCAAAATATACAAAAAAAAAAAAAAATATATATATGTTTTCTTAAATATTCTCTCAAACATGATTCATGCATAAATGTCGTGGGAGCATTACTTAACCCAAAAGCCAAGCCATTCATACCATCCAAAAGTTTTGAAGGCTGTTTTCCATTCATCTCCTATATGACTTCTAATTTAATGATATCCAAATTTCAAAACAATGTTTGTAAATAGACATGAACCATGCAATTCATCAAGCATATCGTCTACCCCGGAAATAGGATGTCGAACCTTTACAGTGATTTTGTTTATGGCTCTACAATCCACGCACATGCGCCGTGTTCCATCTTTGTTTGGCATCAATAAGACTAGTACAAAACATGGACTTAAACTCTCTCGTATATAACCCTTCTCCATGAGCTTCTCAACTTGCCTCTGAATTTCTTTAGTCTCAGTTGGGTTGGCTCTATAAGCTAGCCTATTAAGAATGACTGCCCCCGGAATGAAATTTATTTTATGTTCAATATCTCTAATGGGAGGTAGTCCTTTAGGGACTTCATCTTGGAACACATACTCAAATTCTTGTAAAAAAGATTGAAGCATACTAGACAAAGAAAAATTGTTATCGTGTTAGAGAACAAACATCCTTACTTGTACATAAGTATAAACATGGTTTTTTTTGTGAAAACATTACCCTTCTAACCTCTCCAACTCTAGCCAAACAACTCACTTTGTTGAACTCTTTCTTTTTTTCAATTTCATTATTCTTTTCACCATTATTTTTCCCTTTCAATTCTTCTTCCTTGAACTCTTTTTTTTTTCTTTCTCCAACTTTAATTGATCAGCAAATACATCTGCAGAACTCAAAGGTACAAGAGTGGTTTTTCTACCATCTTTTATAAAAGAATACCTATTCAAATAATCATCATACATGATCTTCCTATCAAATTTCCAAGGTCGGCCAAGCAATATGTCTTCAGCAAGCATTGATAGCACATGACAAAGAACTTCATCTTTATATTTTTCCAAACTAGAAGATATTAAAACTTGATAAAATACCTTCATTGTTCCACTGTCATTAAGCCATTGAAGCTTGTAAGCTTTAGGATGGTATTGTGTTGGAATTTGCAACCTTTTGATCAGCATGTTACTTACTATATTCTAATTTCAAAGAAGTCCACCATATAATTGTGTAATCACAAAATTCAGCCACATCAAGCTTCAATTTTCTTTCTTCACTCAAATTGTTGCAATAAAAAACGTGCTTAATTTTGTTCTCATATTGCAAATACTCCTTTGGATCAGATCTCCCATAGAAACTTGGAATTTTAAGCTTTACCCCCAACTCCTCTTTCTTCATATTGGTACTCCCTCTCACTTCTTTTTGGTGCTAAAATTTCTCTACCCCTTCTTCCGACTCTTCCTCTCCCTCAACCGACATCTCTCCCTCCCCTAGGACTATGTCCCGCTAAAAGGGTGACATTGTCATCTTCTTCATTTTCAACTCCTTCATTCAAGAGTACTTCCCTTCCTTGAAGATTACCTAAGGCGATTTCAATTCACTCCATCCGGTTTGTCGATGTACTAATAACTTAATTCAAACGAGTAATGCTTCCGACCTGTGCTTCTTTCCTCCTAGCTTCATTGATTTCTCCTCCATTTCCTCTGTCTTGGTTCATGATTGTACGAACAATAGTTAAATATGTTTAAGACCTCACACACGCAACTCACAAATTTTACACTCAGGGAAACACGTGTTTATTACACACAAAGGTAGGCTATTTGGGAGAGTGACTAAATTATGATCGAGGTAGGCTAATATATGGATAAAACAATTCTGATAGTAGCAAACTATTCAATTATCAAGATGATAAGATAATTATGAAATAACACCAAAATAAAAACAAGAAATAAACAAATAAATAAGTGCACTCATATTTTTGGATGGAATTGCACTGAAAAAAAGAATTCCAAAGAGAATGGTTGTGAAGATTTGAGAAGAACCTAATTTTCTTTGTTCTAGAGATCTGAAAAATTTAGAAGTTATCTTCTAGTAGAGAAAAAAAAAATCAAACGCTTCCATATTTAGATGGAATAAGAAAAAAAAATTAATTGAAGTTTATTTAATCTTCAAATAAACATGCAAATTGTCTAAAACATGCAAATTATCAAACGGTTCCATAAGGATTTCTTTTTTATTGTTTTTTTTTTCCAAGATCTAAATGTGATGCTTAAAAAGAAAATGAGAACAAGGTCAAAAGATGATGAACAATGATGGAAATGGCAAGAAAATAAATGGACAGGTTTGAAGAAAAGAAAAACAATAGCATAAACCAATAAACGAAATTCTAGAGTAGGCCGCATAGATGTAACGTAGGCTCTGATACCAAATTGATAAGATAACTCTAATCATCATCCCAACGATCCAAGCTTTTATTGAAGAAAGAACTTTGAATCAAAGAAATTAACACCTCCTTATATAAAATTCGGTGATCGAAGATCTAGAAGCAAGATTTAGAATCTTTTTATAAATTGAGACACTCCACAATTGAACTTGATCAAGGCTTGATTCAATGACTCAGATGCAATACCACAAGAATTACTTGAAACGTAGAATGGCAAAGATGATGTTCGGATTTCTAAGGGAATGTCTCACCTAGAGAGATCAATTTCATTCATTACAAATCTATTTTTTACATAATAATTTGTGGGTATTTATAGTCTCCCTACACAAAAGACATTTGTGGCCATGATTTAATCCCGATCCCCTTAAATCTCCACCGAACACGAAGGCAATTGACCATTACAAATTTTATGAAATTAAAAATAATAAATAAAGTTTTCTAACAACTCATGAAATGATGTTTGCAACTTCATCCCCTACTTCAATCGTGCAAATATTCACTTTTGAAGCTCCAAATAGTCATTCCTCTATTGAATCATCTTGTAAAACATGAAATGATGATTGACTCGAGTCTATCCAATTTTGTTGATGAAGAATGAATGCTTGTTGAATCCTTTTGGCCTTTCTTCGTGTAATAGATCCAGTTGGAACATTTGAAACACTGTGATCCTTATCACAAGAAATAGTGCAGAGTAAAGTTGGATGAATCGAGCCGTATAAGCCATTGCAGCCATCGCCACAAAGTTTTAGATAGGAAAGTGCAAGTCACATTCGGGTCATGGTCTGGGTAAGTGGGTCAAAGTTGAGTAGGCATGCACGAGTTGGAGTTTAGTCAAGGCACGGATAATTGGATTGTAGGGTGCTAGGTTGTGGGTCGAGTAGTGACGGGCTGGTAGACACACGACGTAGATTGGGAAGCTTCCATTTTTTTTGTTTTTTTCGTTGGTTTCGATGACATTGGATGGCTATTCATTTTCAGAGTTCGAGGGAGGTTACTACTTTTTAGATTTTCTCTATTTTAAATTTTTTTTTTTTTGTTTACTTTGTTCATAAATGATAGTGCATTCTTGCCTTATGTTTTTGTTAGCTTATTTGAGATTTAAACTTTTGTTATGGTGCCTTTTGAAGTTAAAAAAAAAAAAAAAAAAAATGTGTTCAGCTAGTAATTTCAAGAATATTGGTTGATTAAAATGTGTTTATGTTCCTAGTTATGTGATTTAAAGATTGATTTGGAGCTTATTATTTGATTATTGTGAGCAAGAACCCCAGCAAAAACAATATAGATATTGTCAGTGTTTCAAATAAGCTTATTCCAACATGCAAGTTTGGTTAAACCATACAATGAAAGTCAATATTCCACTAACTCAAGCATGGACACTCAATATTCCATTCACTCAAGCATTGAATTTTCCATTGGGTGAAGTCAACATTTTTAATTTCTTTATTTTAATACAACAATTAATTTAATGGAAAAAGTCAACATTTTTAATTTCTTTATTTTAATTCAACAATTAATTTAAATAATTAATTTGAAATCAAAATAATATTAAATGATTAATTAAACAATTTAATTAATATTTAACATTAAATAAAATGTCAATCCCAATCAATTCTCGCACATATTGATTATGAATCCCTATTCATAATTAAAATATTTAAATCTTATTTAAATATCTCCAACTCTCTCTTTTTGTTTATTTCATAATTAAAACAAAATGCGGTTAAATATATCGTATATATTTATCGTGTATTCCCTAATTTGAATTCGAACACTTCGAACTCACTCGTCAAATTATTCTAAAGTTTAGTCTGATATGAGCTAGCAGAGGGACCTAATGGATCTACAGATCATGGGCTCCAACGATTCGAGATTAACCGGCTAAACTTATTAACCTTGTTAACCAACATTCGTTAACTACTAGGACACTCCACTATAGCCTAGTAGTTGCACTCCCCTCGCTATAGATATATTTCTGTCCATTTGATATAACCATGATTAGTAAGTCGATCCTTGCAGGTAGTTTGTAACTAGAGCTGGTTCAACTTACCGTTTTACCCCTAAAGTTACTTCTTATTCCTTAAGTCCTACTAATCCTCTAATGAACAATTGGTTTGTGGTCCAACCACCAAACCGAATCCCTCTCGGGCCAATGAGAGGGTGGGGCCCCTTGATCAAGACCTGGAGTTAGTGCTTAAGGGAATTACCTCTCTTCTATCCCTAAAAGTGGGTAGGAGTGAATTCCATCTTGCACCCCATGTTCCCAGCCATTCACCTAGTCTTACCCCTGAAATGGGAGGCCTATTGAGTCGGCGAACTAGAGCCACTCTCACCCATGCAAATCTAAGGATTATTCCAAATAAACAGGAGTTCATGGTTAGCTTAGGATTAAAATCGAGTTACCTAGGTTATCGAATGAAAAGAAAATCAGTCTCAACAGTAAACGACATTATAAAGTGAAAGTGGTTTTATTCATTGTCCAATCCTATGCAATTCTCATTGCATAGGATGCCCCCACTCACATGTCTCCACATGTACAATTTAGTGATCACATTATTTATATCTTATACAAAAGTGGGCTGCATCCATAGTGTCCCCAGAATAAGGTACTCAGCCTTATCCCTGTACTATAGATAATTTTGACTATATACTTGAATATGATCCACTCTTATGGTTGGGTTTTATGTCCTAAAACTCATAGTTTGTAAACAAAAACATATTCTATTTTCCATAAAGTGATTATTGTTGTTTATTCAGTAAAGATTGTTATTGAATAAAGTGAACTTTACGATCATTAATCTAAATCCAATAAACTAAGAACACTCTGGCTATAGTATGATTACTTGAACTATATGTAGAGACATAAGAGTGGATAAAGTTCAAGTATATAGTCAAAATGATCTATAGTATAAGGATAAGGCTGAGTACTTTATTCTGGGGACACTATGGATGCGGCCCACTTTTGTATATGATATAAACAATATGATCACTAAATTGTACATGTGAAGACATGTGAGTGGGGGCGTCCTATGCAATGAGTATTGCATAAGATCGGACCATGAAGAAAACCACTCTCACTTTATAATGTCGTTTACTGTTGAGACTGATTTTCTTTTCATTCGATAACCTAGGTAACTCGATTTTAATCCTAAGCTAACCATGAACTCCTGTTTATTTGGAATAATCCTTAGATTTGCATGGGTGAGAGTGGCTCTAGTTCGCCGACTCAATAGGCCTCCCATTTCAGGGGTAAGACTAGGTGAATGGCTAGGGACATGGGGTGCAAGATGGAATTCACTCCTACCCACTTTTAGTGATAGAAGAGAGGTAATTCCCTTAAGCACTAACTCCAGGTCTTGATCAAGGGGCCCCACCCTCTCATTAGCCTGAGAGGGATTCGGTTTACTAGTTGGACCACAAACCAATTGTTCATTAGAGGATCAGTCAGACATAAGGAACAAGAAGTAACTTCAGGGGTAAAACGGTAAATTGACCCAGCTCTAGGTACGAACAAACGGAATTTTGAGGTGTCAAAATTTGATTTAACCAAACTTGCATGCTTGCCAAATAAACCCCACAAGTTTGAGTGGAATTTTGAATGTCAAAATTTGGTTAACTCAAACTTGCATGCTTGCCAAATAAACCCCACAAGTTTGAGTGGAATTTTGAGTGTCAAAATTTGGTCAACTCAAACATGCATGCTTGCCACATAATCCCAAACATTTGAGTGGAATTTTAAGTGTCAAAATTTGGTGATCTCAAATTTGCATGAACATGCAAACATGACTCTTTAAATAGAGTGATCATGGTACATGGAAGGTCTTCTTCTTCTTGGTGAAAACTTTGAGAAAAAACCTCTCACAAACACTCTCTTCACATATACAAAATCCCTCCCAATTTTAGTCACTCACCGGATTCCACAATTCCGTTCTAAGGCTGGAGAATAGTGGAGAAGACACTAGTGGTGGTTCGAAACCGGTTCGTGAGGAAAAAGGAGTTTGAACTACAAAAGGTTAGTATCTAAACTCATTAAGTTTTAATACTTATGAACATGCTAGTTATTTAATATAATTGATGTTTTGAAAGTGCCTAAGATCCAAATTGCTTCCGCATGTGTTATATTAACACCATCACTTATGTCTCTACATATAGTTCAAGTAATCATACTATAGCCAGAGTGTTCTTAGTTTATTGGATTTAGATTAATGATCGTAACATTCACTTTATTCAATCACAATCTTTACTGAATAAACATCCATAATAACTTTATTGAAAACAGAATATGTTTTTGTTTACAAAATATGAGTTTTACGACATAAAACCATGTAAGTCCATTTGTAGCAGATACTGCCTGTTACGTCTCAACGTAAGCTCAATGGGAAACTTAAAATATGCTCAATTGGTCTGTGTTTAATTTTTCTTTCTTGGTACAAATTTCATAATGATTATATATATAATATATAAAGATATGTTATGTGTTTACAACTTTAAATATAGTTCGTTAAAAATGAGAAACAGAACTGGAATTGAAAATGCAATCTTCATTAATATTTATAACTTTAAATAGAATACAAGCTACCAACTAACTACTAGAAACAAGAAGAAAATATATTAACAAATATATTCCAAAACTAATTAGACTTATATAACAAAATCAAATTGTTGTCCTCCCAAAGCTTTATATTAAAAAAAAATCAAATTGTTGTTTTCCGAAAGCTTTATATAAAAAAATCAAATTGTTGTCTTCCCAAATCTTAAGTGAAAACATATGTCAACGAAGTGTAGTGAGTTACGCTGTAGGAGAAAATGTCTCTTTGTAATCAATACCTTTGACCTGAGTGTAACTCTTTGCTACCAGCTGAGCTTTATAATAGTTAACAGAATCATCATAGTTGTATTCAATCTTGTACACCCAACGATAGACAATTACTTTATGACTAGGTGGTAGAGGAACGATAGACAAAGTATAATCACATTCTAAAGCAGCAATTTCAACATTCATAGTTTGCTGTAATAATGGGTTGCCAACTGTCTCATCATGAGTTTTAGGTTCTGTCTAAGCTGTAATAAAAGCTAGAAAAGCACGTTAAGTAGGAGAAAAATGAGAGAATGAAAGATAATGATGAAGAGGATACATGATGCCACTACTGGAACTTGGGCTAGAAATTAAATGATTGGCTGTAGAAAGACATCTCATAATCATTATGCAAAGCTGAAGGCTATTTAGTACGAGTAGAACATCAAAGTAGAACTGATATATTAGATGGGATAGGATTAGAATTAGTGGGTGAATCACAAGAAGGAACAGAAGGTGAAGAAATTTAAGGTAGAATAGGATTAGAATTAGTGGGTGAATCTTCGGAAGGAACAAAACTGTAAGAGATGACGAAATAGGATGAAAATATATTTTTAAGTAAGATGAATCAGGGAGTGGTAAAATGGAAGATGAAGGAGCTAATCTTATAGTTTGTGAAGCTTATGAAAAGAGAAAATCATCTTCACTAAATTTAACATCGCAACTCATAAACAATTTGTGAAATGGTATGTCATACAACTTGTAACCTTGTGAACACTAAGATATCCTACGAAAACACAAAGAAATTCTCGAGATTCAAATTTTTGTTTAGGTTGTACTATAGTTGTATAAAATTTATAGTAAAAAACATTAAGATGATGAAATGTAGATGGTCATTTGTAAAGTGCTTCGAAAGGTGTCTTGTTAGATAACAATGATGGTGGTGTTCTATTTATAAGACAAACAATAGTTAAAATGCACTCCCAAAAATTAAGTTGAATCGGTGACTGAAAGAGAAGAGACCTAGCTACATTTAGAATATGATGATGCTTACGCTCTACAACTCCATTTTATTGCGGACTATAGACACAAGTGCGCTGAAATTCTACACTACTGTTGCAATTGAGAAATTTTTAGTAGATTCAGAAGCTACCTAATGTTGCATCTTTTCTTGTACAAGTAATGAATAGGCTTGCATAGCATTAGGTAATGAAGTCATCATCAATATGATAGATATCACCATATTATAAGACTCATTGAGCCCCATGAGTAGTTGTATCAACTTATCTTCTTCACATTGATCAACATGTATTTGACATTGATTATAGGTAAATGGTGTGTAGTGCGCTTCCAATTCATCCTAGAGTGCTTTGAGCTTGGTGAAATATGTTGACAGCATCAGGGTTCCCTTTGACATCATTGCTATCGACTTTTGTAGCTGAAAAATGGCAGGACCATTCTTTTGTGAGAATTGATTATGAAGGCAAACCAACACATGATGAGTTGTCTTGAGAGGTCAGTATAAGGTTTAATTTTTCGGCTTATGTTAAATTGAGTTAAGAAATTTAAGTTACTAACGAAACAAGATGGATGTTCTAACAGGAAACGACAATCGATGATACTTCGAGCATTTTTTAGGGATGAAAAGTAAACGTACTCAAATTTAGGAAAAAGTTGACTAAGGTCAACTAAATAAGTGGCCTTACTATCGTCTACGTTGGATGACTTGTTTGTTGTATGACGACACGTGCCTAGTAGCCCTTGCACGTATCATTTAAGCTTTATATTTATGATGTTGTGACTATATTGTATGATGATGTTATTTTGTGATGTGATACGATGTTATATGATACATTAGAAGACATGGTAAGTTTATGATATGACATATGTTTGACACGAAGAGATATATGATATGATACGATTGACAAGCAATGTGATGAATTGACATAATGCACAACCCCAATATACGCATGAAAAGATATGATAGAATGATATTCTTTAAAGGAAAATATCAGAGGGGTTGTTATATAGCATGTGATGGTGTTAATATAACATATGAGGAAGCAATTTGGATCTTAGACACTCTAAGTACATCAATTATAGTAAATTAGCTAGCATGTTCAAAAGCATTAAAGCTCAATGAGTTTGAATACTAACCTTTTGTCGCTCAAGTTTCTTTTTCCTCACGAACTGGTTTCGAACCACCACTAGTGTCTTCTCCACTATTCTTCGGCCTTAGAACGGGATTGTGGAATCCGGTGAGTGACTAAACTTGGGAGGGATTTAGTATATATGAAGAGAGAGTTTGTGAGAGGTTTTTCTCAAGGTTTTTTTTCTCAAGGAAGACCTTCCATGTACCATGATCACTCTATTTATAGAGTCATATTTGCATGTTCATGCAAATTTAAGATCACTAAATTTTGACCCTCAAAATTCCACTCAAATGTTTGGGATTATGTGGCAAGCATGCAAGTCTGTGTTCACCAAATTTTGACACCTCAAAATTCCACTAACTTAAACATGGATTTTTCCATTAAATGAGGTCAACATTTTGACTTTCTTCATTTTGATTCAACAATTAATTTGAATAATTAATTTCAAATTAAAGTAATATTAAATGATTAATTAAATTATTTAATTAATATTTAATATTAGTTCAAATGTCAATCCCAATCAATTCCGGCATATATTTGATTAAGATATTTATTTAAATATCTCAGATTCTCTCTTTTTGTTTAATTCGTAAATAAAACAAAAATGTGGTTAAATATATCGTATATATGTAGCGCATATTCCCTAATTTGAATTCGAACACTTCAAACTCACTCGTCACACTTATATGGTTTAGTCCGATATGAGCTAGCAGAGGAACCTAATGGACCTATAGATCATGGGCTCCAACGATCAAAGATTAACCGGATAAACTCATTATCCTTGTTAACCAACATTCGTTAACTACTAGGACACTCTACTATAGTCTAGTAGTTGCACTCCCCTCACTATAGATATATTTCTGTCCATTTGATATAACCATGATTAATAAGTCGATCCTTTAGAGGTTATTCGTAACTAGAGCTGGGTGAATTTACCGTTTTACCCCTAAAGTTACTTCATGTTCCTTATGTCTCACTGATCCTCTAATGAACAATTGGTTTGTGGTCCAACCAATAAACTGAACCCCTCTCAGGGCAATGAGAGGGTGGGGCCCCTTGTTCAAGACCTAGAGTCAGTGCTTAAGGGAACTACCTCTCTTCTATCCCTAAAAGTGGGTAGGAGCGAATTCCATCTTGCACCCCACGTCCCCAACCATTCACCCTTCTTACCCCTGAAATAAGGGTGTTGCATGATGCCAAATTTTCAATCGCACCATCTTTTTATTTATTTATATAATGGACCATTTAAAAAAAAAAGAAAAAAGTTCAACCATTGAAAGTATAATATACAACACGAAAAAAAGTCATTAATATTCAACTTCTGTGGCGATTTATAAAAAAATAATTATAGTTTGAATGTTTGTTTAGAAGTTCAATACTTAAAGTTAAAAGAACTCTTTAATGCTAATGGTTTATTACAAGTCCATATAGTGTAGGTTATTTTTTAATTTTTTTTTTTGTTTTTTAAAAAAATGAGTGAAAAGTTCAAACGTGTAATACCATAAAATTTATCATCATCATCAGTACATCATCATGTCACATGTCATAACATTAACGTATCATCTCATAGTCACATTGTATCACGAACATATCATGGACTTGTCATCTCGTAAACATATCAGAGTCATATTGTTTTGTAAACACATCACAATCATATCGTTACAAAAACATAACCTAGTCATATTGTTTCATAAACATAGCATGGTCACCGAGTCGAATGATAGAGTTTTGAGTCGAGAAACTACATCGAGTCAAGCCAAGCTGTATGGAACCGACTGAGCTAAAGAAGTCAACATTTGAATGCGCGATACGTATCGCTTGTGGGAGAAAACGCATGTGTGGGTGGTTAATCGGGTCGAGGCACGAAGTTTGCGTCATTCTCTTGGGCTGTCCCTGCAGTGCGCAGGTTGTGGCCAATGGTATTGGACTCGATTGCGCCGAATAGTTGCAGTGGGTCGAGCGATCGATGTTGCAGGTGGGCCGAGTATTGCAGGCAGGCTTTAGGGCTTTGTTCGTGGCTATTGGGCTTTGTACTAATCGTGGGTCGAGGCTTGGGTTTGTTTTAATTTGAGACAGGGGTTGTAATCATGGTTTACAAGAATCTGACCCGACCTGATGGATCCTTTCTTCTCCACACGTCTGTATGTGAATTTTCGAAACTTTTCTCTCTCTTCTCAAGAGCTCCACGCCGTCGACTTTTGATCTCTCTTTCCTTCTTCCTGTCTTTCCACTCTCCCCCAAGAATTCATGAAGCCATGGATGTTGTTGGGTTTTATGTCCTAAAACTCATAGTTTGTAAACAAAAACATATTATGTTTTCAATTAAGTTATTTTGGATGTTTATTTAGTGAAGATTGTTATTGAATAAAGCGAATGTTACGATCATTAATCTAAATCCAATAAACTAAGAACACTCTGGCTATAATATGATTACTTGAACTATATGTAGCGACATAAGAGTGGATCAAGTTCAAGTATATAGTCAAAATTGTTTATATTACAAGGATAAGACTGAGTAAGACTAGGTGAATAGCTGGGGACATTGGGTGTAAAATGGAATTTACTCCTACCCACTTTTAGGGATAGTAGAGAGGTTGTTCCCTTAAGTACGGACTCTAAGTCTTGAACAAGGGGCCCCACCCTCAGTGGGACTTAAGGAACAAGAAGTAACTTTAGGGGTAAAACGGTAAATTGACCCAGCTTTAGTTACGAACAACCTGTGAAGAATCGACTTACTAATCATGGTTATATCAAATGGATAGAAATATATCTATAGTGAGGGGAGTGCAACTACTAGGCTATAGTGGAGTGTCCTAGTAGTTAACGAATGTTGGTTAACAAGGTTAATGAGTTTAGCTGGTTCATCTCGGATCGTTGGAGCACATGATCTATAGATCCATTAGGTCCCTCTGCTAACTCATATCAGACTAAACCTTAGAACAGTGTGACAAGTGAGTTCGAAGTGTTCGTTTTCAAATTAGGGAATACACGCTGAATATATATGAGATATTTAATCGCATTTTGTTTTAATTATGAATTAAACAAAAAGAAAAAATTGGAGATATTTAAATAAGATTTAAATATTTTAGTTATGAATAGGGATTCATAATCAATATGTGCTGGAATTCATTGGGATTGATATTTTATTTCATGTTAAATATTAATTAAATTGTTTAATAAATCATTCAATATTATTTTGATTTGAAATTAATTATTTAAATTAATTGTTGAATTTAAATAAACAAAGTCAAAATGTTGACCTCACCTAATGAACAAATTCATGTATGAGTTAGTGTTATATTGAGTGTCAATATTGGTTTAACCAAACTTGCATGTTTGCCACATAATCTCACAAATTTGAGTGAAATTTTGAGTGTCAAAATTTGGTTTAACCAAACATGCATGTTTGCCAAATAAACCCCACAAATTTGAGTGCAATTTTGTGTGTCAAAACTTGGTTAACTAAAACTTGCATGCTTGCCACATAATCTCACAAATTTGAGTGAAATTTTGAGCGTTAAAATTTTGTTATCTCAAATTTGCATGAACATGCAAATATGACTCTATAAATAGAGTGATCAAGGTACATGAAAAGTTAGATTGAATAACTTTGAGAAAATCTCTTAAAACTCTCTCTTTACATATACTAAATTCCTATCAAGTTTAGTCACTCACCGGATTCAACAATCCCGTTCTAAGGCTGTGGAATAGTAGGGAAGACACTAGTGGTGGTACGGAACTGGTTCGTGGGGAAATAGGAATTTGAATTACAAAAGGTTAGTATTCAAACTCATTGAGTTGTATTGCTTTTGAACATGCTAGCTAATTTACTATCATTAATGCATTTAGAGTGCCTAAGATCCACATTGCTTCCGCACGTGTTATATTAACACCATCACACAGGTGTTATTCGTCAAGAAAAAGGATGGTTCAAGGCGCCAGTGCATCGGTTACAGGGAGGTGAATAAGAGAACGGTGAAGAATAGGTATCCCCTTCAATGCATCATGGACTTATTCGACCAGCTCAGAGAAGCCACAATGTTTTCAAAGATTGATCTTTGATCAAGTTACCATCAGATCAAGATAAAAGACGATGACATATAAAAAATAGCTTTTAGAACAAGGTATAGCCATTAGGAGTTTTTTGTGATGTCATTTGGACTCACTAATGCCCCTGCAGGGTTCATGGAGCTGATGAATCAGGTGTTTAAGGAATATCTGGATACCTTTTGGTATACTAAAGAACGGATCAGGAACACCAACTACACCTGAGGAAGGCCTTGACAGGTTGGAGAGAAAATAAATTGTATGTCAAGTTCTCGAAGTGTGAGTTTTGGTTATGCGAAATCTCTTTCCTAGGGGATGTGATATCTGTGGAAGGGGTGTTAGTTGATCCCACCAAGGTAGAAACGGTCGCCAACTAGGCTCGTCCAACTACTGTTACCGAGGTATGAAGCTTTATGGGTCTAGGAAGCTACTATCAACGCTTTCTACAGGATTTTTCCATGGTTGCGACACCCCTCACGCGATTGACTCGACAGGCTATGGCGTTCGTATGGACTAAGGGGTGTGAGGCAAGCTTCCGAGATTTGAAGGAGAGACTGGCGATTGCACTCGTGCTCACAATGCCTGATGGTAAAGGGAACTACGTCATTTTCAGCGATGCTTCAAAGAAGGGCCTGGGATGCTTGTTGATGCAACGCAAGAAAGTTATTGCCTATGCATTTAGGAAATTGAAGGACTATGAAAAGAATTATCCCACTCATGACTTGGAACTAGCAGTGGTAGTTTTTGCATAAAAGATATGGTGACACTACCTTTATGGGAAGAGAACTCAGATTTATACTAACATAGGAGCCTGAAATATTTCTTCACCCAAAAAGAGTTGAATATGAGACAGCAACGGTGGTTGGAACTAGTCAAAGATTATGATATCGACATTGAGTACCACCCCGGGAAGGCCAACGTGGTTGCAGATTCACTAAGCAAGAAGACAGCTCATTAATCACCGTTAATCACGAAGGAGCCTAGGGTGCAGACAAACTTTGAGCGAGCTGAAATAGCAATAGTAGTGGAAGATATTAGGGCACAACTACCTCGACTGACTGTACAACCCACTCTTTAGTAGAGAATAGTTGTGGCTCAAGTAAGAGACCCTAGTCTTGCGAGGGTAGTTAATGAAATGGAGACAGAACCAGCTGGCGGGTACTCCAAGTCATCTAATGGTGGGTTGTTGTATCAAGGTCGTTTGTGCGTACAAGCGATAGAGTAATTGAGAAATGAAATACTGAAGGAGGCGCATAACTCCCCATTTGTCATGCACCTGGCGGTAACATCAGACCACAGTTCTGATGGTGTGGTATGAAGAAGTATTTTGCGAAATTCGTCAATAGATGCTTATATTGTCAACAAGTCAAGGCAACTAGACAAAGATAAGTGGGGTTACTACAGTTGCTCAGCATACCAAAGTAGAAATGGGAGAACATTGCCATGGATCTCATAGTGGCCAACCTAGGACGTTGAAGGGTTATACGGTAATATGGGTGATAGTGGAAAGACTGACAAAGTCAGCGCATTTCCTCCCTAGTAAAGCCACCTACATAGTGGACAATTGGGCACATCTGCACATGAAAGAAATTGTCAGATAACATGGAGTTCCTATGTCGATTGTATTAGACCGAGATCTACATTTTACTTCAGCATGTTAAAGGGAGGGTTTGTAGAATAGTAGATGCTCTGTTCGAGATTTCCTTTGAAAAATAAATAATTGCATTTGTTGTCCCTAGTTAGTTGTTTGTTGATTCCCGAGTTAGGTTGATCCTTCATGTTATGAACCTGTGTAAAAGTCATGTCATTGTTATTAAGGTTGTTTTATATGAGCTTCCGCATTTCCGCCTTACGAATGTAAGGTAATGTCGCTAAATAGGTTAAAGAAAATCAGGGGCGTTACCGTTTTTCTTTTTTTAATAGTAAAACAAAATTATCTCATTCATCCATGGAGCTCTTAGACCAAACCATAACCTTTTCTCCACTCCATATGAAATTTTTTTTCCTTTCTTATAAATAAACTTTTAACAAAATATTGCATGCATGACAATAAAATATCCAAGTAGTTATCGAAAAATAAAATACTTGACTTCGAAATGAATTTTTAAGTCTCCATTTTATTCAAATATTTGGAACACCAAAATAGAAGAAACTTGAGAAGGAGACATCCCAATGGAGTTAGGAAAACTATGTGATTGGTGTTGGGAGAAAAAAAAAAGGTAATCTAAGTTTTGGAGATGTGTTTGATTCTTTGTTAAATAAACCTTAACCTATCAAACAAACAAACACCGTCAATATCTTTTCATTTTTTCTTTTAATAGCTTTATTACACAATATAGATATTGTCACAGTGTTTCAAACTTGCCCAAACCTGAAATAAGCTTCAATTTAGATTTAACACTTAGAAAGCAATATAGATATTTTCAATATGCTTCAAACATCTTAAAAGGGATATCTAAAAAAAATAAAAAAAAATAAAAAAATAATTATAACTCAAATAAAGGGTTTTGATTCAATAGAAAAGGTTTGACGATAATATTACCTATGAAATGTCATCGAGAATGCTTGATTAAGACCAAGTAGGTAACGACCTGAAATTTTCTACTTAATTTAAGGTCGCTGTGTACACATATCATGAACATTGAATGCAAAAAGACTCCATTTAAATTCCATAAAACGTAACCTTTGTCTTAAAACACAGCCATGGACTTACGTGTTTCGAAAACACCTTTAAAACGACACAACAAAAAGGCTAAATAAAATAAATAAATATTTAAATTAAAAACATCCTATTTTGGCCTAAGTCTAAGAAAATAAATACCAATACCCTATGCATGTGTCATGGTCTGGAATTGTGAGGCCGTCGTCAGCCATACATGAATGCCTTGTCTTATCTTGAAAAATGTAGTAGTACATTGTTTGAGTATTTAAAGAAATACTAATAAGTGACCCCACTGTTGGGGTTGAGTGCAACAACATGCGAATGCAATGATGGGACCTATCCTTTCAATCTATTTTCCTACGGTACTATCCTAACGGGTAACTTGGATGTGTACCATATACTCTACACACAGCCAATACGTGCGAATATGGACTCACCAGTCAGTTCGTAAACCGCTGGGCCACTTTTCTTGTCGGGCGAGCATACTTTGGGAGCTCATTAGGCCAGACTCCCGTTAGAACTAGTAACCGCCGCGGCAGCATTATGTAAAACAAAATGATCGTACTCTTGCTGGCAACATTATGTAAAACATAATGATTGTACCCCTGCCGGCAGCATTATCTAAAACATAATGATCGTACCCTTGCCGGCAGCATTATCTAAAACATAATGATCGTATCCCTGCCCGTCGTGATGAAATAAGGGTATCCCCCAATGCATGAGCACACATAATACATGAGGTCCCAATATTTTTCTATTTTCGACATTATTAAATATAACCCCGCTATCGTTTTACGTTCATATCATATTTTTTTTTTCATTTTTCAGTTCTCATATCATGCATAATTCTAACGGGTTATATTTCATTTCATTTATCGTGATATCTTGTCATTCATAACATGTTGTATACATACAATTTACAAAACATAACATAACGCTCCATGCTTTTAACATGTCATTTCCTAACGTGCAATTCATACAACAATTACTTCAATGGTCACACAGAACAATCTAAACATAACATATCACATCACAATATATCGAATCATAAACATGTCATATCCTAAACACTTCGTGGTCATATCGTTCCTTAAGATATCATAGCCTTAACGTTCTTCTACCTATCACAGTCATATCGTTACGTGAACATACCTTAGTCATATCATTACAGTAACGTATCCTAACGCTATCGTTCTATCAATCTATCACAAACCTATCCCTTTCTACCCATAACCTAACCGTATTCTTTCATCAATCTCCCCTGCCCATAGCACTCCAGTATGTAGCCTAACCTTAACGTTTCATGGACGTATCTTACTCCTATCGTTACATTTCGTTTTGTGCATCCTTCTCGTATCCTATCTCAAACAATCATTGAACACATCGTACCATAATTATTATCATACAATTCATATATTATAACATATACATAACATATAAGAAGCATATCGATCCGCAGACAATTCACACATATCAATATATATGACACGTGCAGAACCACGGGGAACGTGTCAACATCAATTATAACTGTGCTGATAGTAAGGTCACTTACCTGATTAGCTTAGGCTGATGTCCCGACGTTATCCTTAATGAAAGTCCATTGAAATCCAAGTCAACCAATGTGAGCCCATGACATTAGTTTCAAGTTTGAACGTCTACAAAATTGTTTCTCTAATTTATATTGGTCCATGTGTTAAAATTCATGCGAAAGTTAGAGTCTTTGCATGAGTTAAATCTTGAAATATTTATATATGTGTGTTATAGTATTATTTTCATACAAACAATTTAATACCCTTTAATATTTTACAGATATTCTTTTTTTTTTTACTGTGTTTAATACCTTTAACATTTTTTTGTGTTTCCTTTTTTTTTCTTCTTTATAATTATATTCACAGCCTTCCCTCTCTTTCTCTTGCTGTGTTTCCCCTTTGGTAGTATTATGTGACTTTGTCTGTTACTGTGTTTCTCCCTCTAGTAGTATTGTGTGACTCTGTATTTCATTTTTCTTTTCCTTGATTCTATTAGTCTTGTTTCTATATTTCCTTGATCGGGTTGTTAATAGTTATATTCTTGGTTTTTAATTTAATCCATTAATTTGTTTATTCTT
The DNA here is from genome assembly GCF_002738365.1 of Cucurbita moschata. Classification (NCBI taxonomy): domain Eukaryota; kingdom Viridiplantae; phylum Streptophyta; class Magnoliopsida; order Cucurbitales; family Cucurbitaceae; genus Cucurbita; species Cucurbita moschata. The sequence continues at coordinate 488,214 of NW_019268584.1, read as the reverse complement.
TTACTATAATTCATATAAGATTATTGACAACCTAAATAATTACAACAATTCACAAGATCTAAAATATCATCATCGTGATTTATTGGTATGAAAAAAAAGAGAAAGATGTAATATATACCTTAAGAAACTGACCAGATCTCTCTTTTGGATCTCTCTTCCAGTAAATGTGTACGACCATTGTTTTCTCAAATTCGAACACTTTTGTTTCTGTTTAATTTTGGAGGGACTTTAGATTATGGCCTAAGAAATGGTTGGAGGAGAGATGATGGGAAAGGGATGAGAGATTAGTGGGATGGTTGTATTTTTTTTTTTTGTTTATTTATTCATTTATTATTATTTTTTTCTAAAAAAATGTAATTTTTTTAATTTATTTTTTGTTTACTTATTTTTGGGCCGTTACAAAGTATTAGAAATCATGAGCCACCATAATAGTATGATATTGGTGGTTGTTTCTAAAAGGTATCATACCAAACAAATAGAGTGTGAATAAAACTTTTTTGTCGTATTTTTTATCGAAGAGTTCAATATTATTATGGAGAACACGTATGGTATTCTTCTAAGTGCTATTTATTTTATTACATTGATTCAAAACCTCCGACCTTGTGATTAACAGCCACACGCTCTAACCAACTGAGCTATTCCAGCTAATCATTTGTAATAGCTCAAGCCCACCACACCTTTATAAGGATTTTTTCATCCCCTCTCCAACCGATATGGGATCTCACAATCCACCCTCCTTGGGGCTAGCGTCCTCGCTGGCATGCCGCTCGGTGACTAACTCTTATAGCATTTGTAATAGCCCAAACCCACCGCTAGCAAATATTGTCTGCTTTTGCCCATTACGTATCGTCATCGGCCTCACAATTCTAAAATAAATCTACTAGCATTTGTAATAGCCCAAACTCACCGCTAGTAATGTTTTGTTCCCTTTCCGAGCGCTAAAAAATATTGTTCGCTTTTTGCCCGTTACATATCGTGGTCACAATCACAGTTTTAAAACACACTACTCGAGAGATGTTTGTAGACTCTTGTAAGTTATTCTTCATTCCCCTCTCCAACCAATGCGGAATCAGAGGGCGTGGATTCAAATCCTACTTCTGATAATTCAAATAAAAATAAATAAATATAAACATAACCCTCCATCATCTAAGGATTGGATTTAGAGAAGAGAAATTGTCTACTAGGCCCTCCGTTAACTGACTCACAGTTATTTATTTATTTATTTTTATTTTTAGGTCTCAAGTGGCAAGTTATATGATATGTCAGGAGCCATATATGCCATATAGTTAGAACATATAGGAGGTGGTACTAGGCCCTCCGTTAACTGACTCACAGTTATTTATTTATTTATTTTCATTTTTAGGTCTCAAGTGGCAAGTCATATGATATTTCAGGAGTCATATATGCCATATAGTTAGAATATATAGGAGGTGGTTTACGTGTTCAACCAATAATTTCAAAAATATTTGTGAGATTAAAAATATGATATCGATGCCAGTTATGTGATTGAAGTTTGATTTGGAGCTTATTATTTGATTAAATTGAGCAAGCACCTTCGCCCAAAGCTAATATAAGCTTCAATTTAGCTTTAACACTCATAAAGCAATATAGATACTATCAATATGCTTCAAACATCTTAAGAATTTTTTGCTCAAAATTACATTTACATCCTTTTTCAACTACTCGAAGCTACCCCTAAAAAGAATTACAAATTATAACACAATTCAAGGGTTTTGTTTCAATAGAAATGGTTTGATGATAATATTACCGACAATGCTTGATTAAGACTAGGTAACAATGTCAAGAATCACGAACCATGATAATATGATATTTTACACTTTGAACATTGAGTGTAATACTAGGGAGAGATCTATACACCTTTATAAGGAGTGCTTCATTCCCATTGCTAAAATTGAATAAAAGACGAACAAGTAATAATAGTTGAACAGACCATAAGTGTAGTCCTGAGCGTAGTGAGTATGACTGACTTTTCCGTCATATTAGGAATGGATTGTCTAGTCGAGAATTATGTCAGTATAGATTGTCATAAGAAGGAGGTAGTATTCCCACCGCCAACTGAATCAAATTTTATGTTCAAGGGAACCTATAGGGTGGCTATCCATAAATAGTGTTGATAATGAAAGCAACAACAAGGACAATGACAGTGGGTCATATTGGCTTGTGCAATGGACATAAAAGTGAAAGAAATTACCATGGACAGAGTACCTATAGTAAAGAAAATCTCGGATGTCTTTCCAGAGAATTTACCAATAATCCCTCCTACCCGAGCCGTAGATTTTAGAATTAAAATTGAACTAGGAGCTACAGACATTTTTAAAGTCACGTACTGTATGGCGCAAGTAGAATTAAAAAAACTTTATAGTCACAAGACATGTTGGATAATGGCTTCATCTGCCCTAGCATATCGCTCTGGAGTGCGCCGATGCTATTTGTGACAAAGAAAGATGGCTCTGCGCCTTTGAATTAACTGTATGTTGTGAAATAAGAAAATAGTAAAGAATAAGTACCCACTCTCCATCAAAGATTTGTTTGATCAGCTCTAAGAGGCGAAGGTATTTTCAAAGATAGATCTTCAATGCTATAGATAAATTCCTGGGTTGAAAATCTCCCTCAAAATTATTCTTATTTTTAGTTTTTAGTTGCTATTTTTTCCTTAACGGCACATTGGTGGGATTTACACGTTCCCTGCAATGGCTTTTAATTTAGTTGCCATTTTCTTTTGTAATTCGAGGATATATTGTTATTTAAATATGTCAATTGAATGACAAACAGATATCGGGTCTTCAGCGCATGCTTTCTCTCTCTGTTATTTATCCCTTATTTTTTTTCTTCCAAGATTTTTCGTTTGGCTTTTTCGCCGTCAACATTTCCTCCTTAGTCAAAACAACATCTATCACCAGATTAAGATAAAAGAAGGGGATGTACCATAGACAACCTATCGAACAAGGTACGACCACTACGAGTTTGTAGTGATTTCATTTGGCCTCACAAACGCCCAAACTCTATTCATGGATTTAATGAATGTAGCCTTAAGGAGTGTATAAACACGTTTTTTTATCGTGTTCATACACGATATTCTAGTATACTGAAGAAAAGATCAAGAGCACCCAGAACACTTGAGAGAGAACAATTTTTACGCCAAATTCTCGAAATATGAACTTTGGCTACGACAAGTCTCGTTGTCTGGACATGCTGTATCAAAAGATTGAATTTTAGTAGACTCCACCAAGATTGAAGTTGTCACTAAATGGGAAATGCTCAATTATAGTTATAGAGGTACGTAACTTTCTGGGGTCAACAGGATACTACCGAATGTTTGTGCAAAACTTTGCTAGAATAGTCTCACAACTTAGAAAACTGATGAGGATGGGCGTAACATTTGAGTGGAATGATGCATATGAGGACAACTTCAAAGGTTAAAAATAGAGGTTAGTGTCAGCTCTAGTGCGCACGGAAAAGGAAAGTTAAGAGGCGTAGGTGATATACAACGATATCTCCAATAAGGGACTAGGATGTGTATTGATGCAACATGGTAAGGTTGTTGCGTTTGAGTTCCGTTAATTGAAAGAGTATGAGAAGAACTATCCTACACATAACCTAGAATTGGCCGCAGTAGTGTTCTCATTAAAGATTTGGCGACACTACTTTTATGGAGAAAAGACCTAGATCTGCACCGACCATAAGAGTCTAACATACTTGTTCACCAAGAAAAAAACTAAATATGAGGCAACATTGGTGGTTAGAGTTGGTGAAAGATTACGATATAGACATCTAGTACCATCTTTGAAAGGCAAACATGGTCGCAGATGTCCTAAGTCGTAAAACAACACACTCGTCGACCATCGCAGATGTCCTAAGTGTAGTAAGTTGTGCTGTAGTTGAAAATGTCTCTTTGTTATCAATACCTTCAACATGAGTATATCCCATTGCTACCAGCCAAGCTTTATAACGTTCAATAGAACTATTAGAGTTGTATTTAATCTCGTACACCCAACGATAGCCAATAGCTTTATGGTCAGGTGGTAGATGAACAAGAGACCAAATATGATTACGTTCCAAAGTTGCAATTTCAACCTTCATAGGTTGTTGCCACAATGGGTTGCCAACTGCCTCGTCATAGGTTTTAGGTTATGTCTGGTTGTAATAAGAGCTAGAAAACCACATTGAGTAAGAGAAAAATGAGAGAATGAAAGGTAATGATGAAGGGATACTTGATGTCAGTGTTGGGACTTCAGCTAGAGGTTAAATAATTGGCTTCATAAGACATCATAATCATTATGCCAAGTTTAAGGCTATTTGGTACGAGTAGAATGTTGAGTGTAACTGATGTATCAAGTGAGATAGGATTAGAATTAGTGGATAAATTTGGAGAAGGAATAGAAGGTGAAGGAGATGACGAAATAGAAGGTGGGATAGGATTAGAATAGATGTTTGAGTAGGATAAATCATGAAGTGGTAAAACGAGAGTCGAAGCAGCTAATGTTAAAGTTTGTGAAGCTGGTGAAAAAGGAAAGCATCTTCACAAAATTTAACATCACGGCTGATAAAGAATTTGTGAGATTGCATGTCATACAACTTGTAACCCTTGTGACCACATGGATATCCTATGAAAATACAAGGAATTGCCCGAGGTTTAAATTTTTGCTTAGGATATACTATAGTTGCATAACATTTACCTTCAGAAACTTTAAGATGATGAAATGTAGGTGGTCATTTGTAGAGTGCTTCAAAGGGTGTCTTGCTAGATAACAATGGTGATGATGTTCTTTTATAAGATAAACAACAGTTAAAATACACTCTCCGAAAAATTAAGTGGAACCTGTGACTGAAAGAGGAGAAACCTAGCTACATTTAGGATATGACGATGCTTACGTTCTACGACTCCATTTTTTTTGTGGGGTATAGATATAAGTGCGCTAAAATTCAATGCCACAACAAGGAAAAAATGCTCTGAAGTTCAGTCCCATTATCTTATCGTACTATAGTATGAAATTGAGTTTGAATGAACTTAACAAAGTTCATTAATAAATGATGTACTTCTCATTTATGTTGCATAAGAAAAACCTAAGTACATCGAGTAAACCGATCAACAATAGTGATAAAAAAACGCAAGCCAGAATGGGTAGGAATTTTATGAGGTCCCCAAACATCACAATGTAACAGATCAAAGGAAGAATGTATTGTTATTGAGCTTCTTGAAAAAGACAACCTAGTTTGTTTTGCTAACCGTCAAATACTACAGTTATGAGAAAAAGTAGCATTATTAAGATACAATTGATAAGTTAGAAATTTAAAACGAGAAAAAGAAAAATGACCTAGACGTAAATGCCATAAATCAGATGATTAAAATACTTGATGAGTAGAAGATTTGATTGAAGATGAAGAAATATAATAGAGGCCAATAAATTGTTTACCCGAGCCAATCATCTTCGTAGCCAAGTCCTGCATAACACAAGAATCAAGATAGAATAACAACATTTCAAGTCATTGGTAAGTTTGCTGATGGACATGTTTAAATTGCATGATGGAAAGGGCATGGAATAGAAAGGGCGCACATAGAAAAGGGCATGGGATACAAATGAATTCAAAATCAACCCCAAAAAGAATACAATTAATTGATGTCCCATGTCGAATACAACTAACAAACATTCTGGGTTGACACAGCTCTATGTAGTCCCTAGTAGGTCTCTTCAAGACTCATTCAATGTAACGACCCGAAAAAAAAGATAATAATAATAAGTAAATAATAATTATAAAAAATAAAAAAATAAATAAAAAAGTAAATTATCACTCTCTCTCTCCACCTTCCCCAAATATCTCCCCAACCCCTACAACTGTAAAATGATCTGCAAAAAACAAGAAACGAAACAGAAACAAAAATGGCAGATTTTGGGAAGGGAAAAATGAGAGAAAGAAACATAGTAAAGATCACAGATTTTGGAAGAGAAGAATTGGAGATGACCTTCACTTCAGGCAGATCTAATAGGAATGGAAAGAGATAGAAAAGTCATCGGTAAGTTAGATCTCATTTTCTTTTATTTTTGCACGAGATAGAAAAGTTATCTTAGATCTCTCTTTCAATTATTTAGATTTTAGGATATGGGATCGAAAATCAAAATTGGGTGTGCCAATTGCATCTAAATTGAATCATCATTTTGAGGGAAGAGAAGAAAATCATAATGGGATGGATGCATAGCCATTTTTACTCAAGGAAAAATTAAAATAGATGGGAAATGGTTAATGACAGTAGTTTTAGGAAAGAAAAGAAAAATTCAAAATCATTTATCGAATTAATTAGAATCAGATTTCCACCTACATTACCCAGTTATTTAGATGTTAATTAGCAGTTAGAAATCATGTCAGATCTTTGAATGAGATCATAGAGCTTCTTCTTTGTACCATTATTGAGAATTAGATCAACCCTTCATTTACTAAACTGTTAGAATTAAATAGGGAAGAAAAGAATTGAACAAGAATTAAACAAGAGGTTTGGAAAAGAATTAAACCGAGAGAGGTTTGAAATGAATTAAACAGAGAGATAGGTAAAGAAAAATATATATACATATATTTAATTAAGTACAGAAAAAAAGAAAAGAAAGAGGTAAAGGAAAGGAAATTATATATATTTAACTAATTAAATACAGGAAAGAAAAGAGAGAGACAGTGGGA
>NW_019268584.1:412275-479993 GCF_002738365.1 Cucurbita moschata | reverse complement strand
TAGAGAATTAAACATGAAATTGATGTTATGGATTCTTATAGGTTGGCTTGGATACAAAGGGAAAAATCGAACTTTCATTAAGGATAAATTGGTCACACCCGTATAAGCTAACCAGGTAAGTGGCCTTACTATAGGATAGGCTAAACAATTGTATGAGTTATGATGATGTGTGGATTATGATGCTTGATGATATGTGCGGTATATACATATTTTGTTGAGTGACGCTTGATATGTTTGACCCACGTTGTGGCATTATGATGAGCATGATGATTGCATGATTGTTACCTTAATATGATGATGTTTCCCATATTGAGCATGCTAGATGATGATGAGTGTCATATTGCATCATGTCGTTAGATCGACGTAGGGCACAACCCTAAGAGCATGAAAATGATATTAATATAAATATCTACGAGTATGAGTTACCTAGAGTAACAAAGAGATAAGACTAGAGGGTTGTGTCAGAAGAGACATTACGATGGATCTAGAGGGACCTCATGCATTTTGTATGTTCATAAGCATAGGGCTACTTCCCCTAGAGATGATGAGTGCGGACGCGCACCTTATGATGAGCGCGAATGCGCACAGGTGCGAAAGCACACAGATGAGGGTGTTCATGAGGCGCATGACACTATGGGGTTCCGCTGACCTCCGGACGTCGCTACAGATTAGCTTGACCAGAGGGTCCAGGGGGTGTGCGAGCGCCCTGGGGACTCACACTCGCACGTGTGAGTCGTGTGTAGGGAAGTACTACACATCCAATTTATCCGAGACTGGAGGCCACCCCTAAGATGATTAGAGATAGGTCCCTAAATCATGATTGCATGTGTTTGCATTTGCATGGCCCCCTATAGTGGGGCCACTTACTGAGTATTCTTTGAAATACTCAGGCCGTGTGCCACTTCATTTTTCAGGTAAAGGCAAGGTGCACTTGTACGGAGGACGGCGGCATCGCGAGTAGAGATTGTGGCACGTGCATAGGGTAGACTCATATTTAAATTTCTAGTCTTAAGTTAGAATAGGTTGTTTTGCATTCCATTGTTTTAAATTATTTTGTATTTGTTTTTTTTTTCTCTAAATTTCAGTATTTCATATTTAAACACGTAAGACCATGGCTGTGTTTTTCAGAGAAGAAGTTGTTTTAAACGTTTTTTTTTTCTGAAATTTTCGTTATCAATTATGTTCATGTAAGAGTTATATTTCCGCATTATAGATGAGCATGAGACGTTAGTAGCGACTCTGAGTATGTGGAAATTTAGGGTCGTTACATTCAAAAAACCAAAAAGTTATTTTGATTGAGTAGTTAAAGTGTGCGCTTGCTAATTACATAGTGTTTTCGTGCCTGGTAGGTCTCAAAGTTATTGATTCTCACTAATCATCTACCTTTTTAGTTCCCAGTGTCTCTTTGAGAAAGGTTCATAAAATAAAATAATGCTTTGGTCGAGCGATTAAAACGTGTTCCTGCTAAGTACATGGAGTTTCCTGCGAGAGTTTAATTCTCTCATAAGATGAAAAGTTTGTTTTTATTTTGTACATGGGGTTTCCGTGTGAGAATTCAATTCTCTCATGAGATACAGAAAAAAAGCGCACATGATACAAAAGAATTTCCCACCTTGAAGTTTGTTTTTATTTTGTACATGGGGTTTCCTCGTGAGAGTTCAATTCTCTCATGAGATACAGAAAAAAGCGCACATGATACAAAAGAATTTCCCACCTTGACCAATACCTGAAATGGAAAAGGAGAAAGGGTAAGTATAAAAATATACTTAGTAACCAGTTACTTGTGGGCCCTCATCCCTTTCTTCTTCTATTAGGTTTCCACGAATTTCATTTTGTCTATAGGAAGTTCAGGCAAACCATTTACATCACTTTAAGCTACCGTGTAGGTCTAAAAATTCTAATTTATTCTTCATTAATCAGTCTCATTAGTCCCGAGTACCTCTTCGAGAATCGTTCCTGAAATAAAAAAGTTATTTTGTTCCCCTCTCCAACCGTGGTTAGATTTGTCACAACGAAGTTTCGAGGTTTCAAGAAAACAAACTCAGACGAAAGGATAAAATTTTCACAGTTTAAAAGACATACAACACGTGTGTCAGAATTCCAATGTTATTTACAAACGCAATTAAGGCCACGAGATACATAAGAATTCATAATGAACCCCAAAAATTATACAAGTAATTGATGTCCCAGGTCGAATACAACTAACATACACTCAGGGTCTACACCCCTCTGTGATAATAAAACTTCCAAGCATCTCCCTACCTTGAACAGTACCGGAACTAGAAAAGGAGAAAGTGGTAAGCATAAAAATATATTTAGTAACCAACCTACTTGTAGGCTCTCATCGCTTCCATATAATACTAGATTTCCACGACTTTTCTTTGGTCTGTAGCAAGTTCGGGCTTACCATTTATGGCACTCAAAGCTATCGTGTAGGCCTTCAAGTTCTAATTGATTCCTCATTAATCATCTACTTTTGTTGTCGCTAGTGCCTCTTAGAGATTCGAGCCAAAAATCAAAAAGTCGCTTTGGTCGAGTTATTAAAGCGTGTGCCAGCTAAGTACATGGGGTTACCCGTGAGAGTTTGAACGTCTCAAGCGATGTAAAGTTCTTTTTTTTTTTTTTTGTACTAGCCTAAGGCCTAAAGTTATTGTCCGCTTTGGCCCGTTATCTCACGATCTCATAGCGGTATTTGCACCGTTAATATAAGAAATGCTTCATTCTACTCTCCAACCTATTCTATCTGTCATGACCAAATTTTAGAGAATTCGACAAATCGAACTTCAACAAAAAAAATCAATTTTCCACCGTGTAAGACATACAGCACCTATGTTAGAAATTCAAAGTTATTTACAGAAGATAAAAATGGCATGGGATATAGAACAAATTCAAAATGAACCCCAAAAATTTTACAACTAATTAATGTCCCAGGTCGAATACATCTACAATACACTTTGGGTCGACACCCCTGTGTGATAGTAGAGCTCTCGAAAATCTCCCCACCTTGAAAAGTAACTGAACTAGAGAAGAAGAAAGGGGTATGTATAAAAATATAGTTAGTAACCAACCTACTTGTAGGCTCTCATTGCTTCCTTCTAATACCAGGTTTCCACGACTTTCCTTTGGTCTATAAGAAGTTCGGGCTTAACCTTTATAGCGCTCTAAGCTACCATGTAGGTCACAAAGTTCTAATTGATTCCTCATCAATCATTTACCTTTGTTGTCTCTAGTGTCTCTTCAAGATTCGTGCAAAAAGTAAAAAAGTCACTCTGGCCGAGTGGTTAAGGTGTGTGCTTGCTAAGTACATGGGGTTTCCCCGCAAGAGTTTGAATCTCTTAGGCGACGAAAAGTTTATTTTTTTTTTTTGTACTAGCCAAAGGTCACCGCTAAAAGATATTGTCAGCTTTGTCTTATTACCTCACGATCTCATAGAGGTATTCACACCCTTATTAGAAGAAATGCTTTATTCCGCTCTCTAGCCGATGTTGGATATGTCATGACCAAATTTTAGAGGTTTCGACAAATTGAACTAGGAATAAAAATAAATTTTGCTTTAAAAGCGATACAAAACCTATGTTTGAAATTCAAAATTATTTACAAAAGAAAAAAATGGCATGAGATACAAAACAATTCAAAATGAACCCCAAAAATTAAATATACTACTAATTGATGACCTAAGTCGAATACAACTATAATACACTTCGGGTCGACACTCCTCTGTGATAGTAGAGCTCTCGAGCATTTCCCCACCTTGAATAATACCTGAACTAGAAAAGGTAGAGAGGGGTATGTATAAAAATATACTTAGTAATCAACCTATTTGTAGGCTCTCATCGCTTCCTTTTAATGCTAGGTTTCCAAGACTTTCCTTTGGTCTATAGGAAGTTCGAGCTTACCCTTTATTGCACTCTAAGCTACTGTGTAGGTCTTGAAGTTCTAATTGATTCCACATTAATCACCTACCTTAACTTTCACGAAGGTCTCTTCGAGATTCGTTCCTGAAAAAAAAATCGCTTTGGCCGAGTGGTTGAGGCATGTGACTGCTATATACATAGGGTTTCCTCGCAAGAGCTTGAATCTCTTAGGCGTCGATCAGTTCATTTTTTTTGTACTAGCCAAAGGCTGCCGCTAAAAGATATTGTCCGATTTGGCCTGTTACCTCACGATCTCATAGAAGAATTCAAACCCCTATTATAAGAAATGCTTCATTCCCAACTCCAACCGTGGTTGGATCTGTCATGACCAAATTTTAAGTATTTATCGGTTATTTTAGAAGTTTCGACAAATCAAACTGCGATAAAGAAATAAATTTGGCTCAGTTTAAAAGACATACTAACACCTATGACAGAAATTCAAAGTTATTTACAAAAGCAAAAAAAAAAAAAAAGGACATGGGATACAAAACAATTAAAAATGAACCCCAAAACTTATACAACTAATTGATGTCCCAAGTCGAATACAACTAACATACACTCCGGGTCGATACCCCTCTATGATAGTAAAGCTCTCGAGCATCTCTCCACCTTGAACAGTACCTAAACTAGAAAAGGAGAAAGTGGTAAGCATAAAAATATACTTAGTAACCAACTTACTTGTAGGCTCTCATCGCTTCCTTCTAATACTAGATTTCCACGACTTTCCTTTGGTCTATAACAAGTTCGGGCTTACCATTTACGGCGCTCAAAGCTACCGTGTAGGCCTCAAAGTTCTAAATTATTCCTCATTAATCATCTACGTTTGTTGTCCCTAGTGCCTCTTTGAGATTCGTGCCAAAAATAAACGAGTTGCATTGGTCGAGTGGTTAAAGCGTGTGTCAGCTTTGTACATGGCGTTTCCCCTGAGAGTTTTAATCTCTCAGGCGACCTAAAGTTTATTTATTTATTTTTTTGTACTAGCCTATGGCCACCGCTAAAGATATTGTCCGCTTTGGCCCGTTACCTCACGATCTCATAAAAGGTATTTGCACCGTTATTATATGAAATGCTTCATTCTGCTCTCCAACCTATTCTATCTGTCATGACAAAATTTTAGAGAATTCGACAAATCAAACTTCAACAAAAAAATAAATTTTCCACCGTGAAATACATACAACACCTGTTTATTCAAAATTATCCTTAGGTTTTAATGGGTGATAGTGGCTCGAGTTCGCCGACTCAATAAGCCTCCCATTTCAGGTGTAAAACTGGGTGAATAGCAGAGGACATAGGGTGCAAGATAGAATTCACTCCTACCCACTTTTAGGGATAGTAGAGAGGTTGTCTCTTAAGTAATGACTCCAGGTCTTGAATAAGGGGCCCATCCTCTCATTGGCCTGAGAGGGATTTTGTTTACTGGTTGGACCACAAACTAATTGTTCATTAGAGGATTAGGGGAACATAAGGAACAAGAAGTAACTTCAGGGATAAAATGGTAAATTGTCCCAGCTCTAGTTGCGAACCACTTGTGAAGGATCAACTTATTAATCATGGTTATATCAAACGGACAAAAATATATCTATAGTGAGGGGAGTGCAACTACTAGGCTATAGTAGAGTGTCCTAGTAGTTAACAAATATTGGTTAACAAGGTTAATGAGTTTAGCCGGTTCATCTCAGATCTTTAGAGTCCATGATCTATAGGTCCATTAGGTCCCCCTGCTAGCTCATATCGGACTAAACCATGGAACAACATGACGAGCGAGTTCGAAGTGCTCGAATTCAAATTAGAGAATATGCGCTAAACATAAACGATATATTTAATTGCATTTTTGTTTTATTTACGAATTAAACAAAAAAAGAGAATGGGAGATATTTAAATAAGATTTAAATATTTTAATCAATATGTGTCGGAATTTATTGGGTTTGACATTTGAATTAATGTTAAATATTAATTAAATAGTTTAATTAATCATTTAATATTACTTTAATTTGAAATTAATTATATAAATTAATTGTTGAATTATAATGAAGAAAGCCAAAATGTTGACTTCAGTTAATGAAAAAATCCATGTTTGAGTCCATGAAATTTTGAGGGTCAAAATTTGGTTTAACCAAACTTCTATGCTTGTCAAATAAACCCCACAAATTTGAGTGGAATTTTGGGTGTTAAGATTTGGCAATTTTGAAATTGCATGAACATGCAAATATGACTCTATAAACCGAGTGATCAAGGTACATGGAAAGTCTTCTTGGAAAAACCTTGAGAAAAACCCTCACAAATTCTCTCTTCACATATAGTAAATCCCTTCCAAATTTAGTCACTCACCTGATTCCCCAATCCTGTTCTAAGCTCGGAGAATAGTAGGGAAGACACTAGTAGTGGTTCGAAACCAGTTCGCGAGGAAAAAGGAATTTGAATTACAAATGGTTAGTACTCAAACTCTTTGAGTTTTAATGCTTATTAACATGCTAGCTAATTTACTACAATGGATGTACTTAGAGTGCCTGAGATCCAAATTGCTTTAGCATGTGTTATAACAACACCATCATCATCATCATATCATCATGATACAACGTCATCATGTAACATCATCATATAACATAATATAACATCATATAGCATTATCGAATAACATAGTCATAGTCACCACCTCATAAAAAATAAAGCATAAGTGACACGTGCAAGGACCACTGGGAATGTGTCGTCATAGATAAATCATGTCGTCTGACTTAGCCGATAGTAAGGCCACTTACTTGATTGGTCTTGGCCAACATTTTATCTAAACTCAAGTATGTTTGAATTTTGTCTCTCGAAGTTGCTCCAAGTGTCGTGGTAGTTGTTTCCTATTAAAACGTCCATCTTGCTTCGTGAATGGACCAAATTGGGTATGGGGTTTTTGGGCAAAGCACATAGGAACTAGACTACTAGATTGGTTGTTGGTGGGTATCTGGTTTCTGTGTTGGGTAGAGGCTTTGTATTTTTGGTTACTGGACCAAACTGGGTATGGGGTTTCTCGGCTGGAATGAGGTTGCGGGTATTCAAGTTTGGGTCCGAGCAGGTGGACTTTGTCTTTGTACGTTGGATCCTACCCCTCCATTTCGCCAGTGTTGTGTTCGTCTAACAAAAATGAAAATGATTGTTTGTATTCCCGTACATCCATTGTGTGTATTACTCCTTCACTTTTCTTACCAGTACGCTTCAGGATGAAGGTTGTTCGGTGGTTCGACTCTCGCCGACGGTGTACACAGAGGGCCTCGTATATGTTTTTGTTCCCTCCTCTCTCCGCCACTCACTTTTGAAATCATGGTTCACGACACAATAACACGAAAAATTTGATAAAAATTTATGCAAATTTATAATCAAACAACATAACATTTAAAAGAAATTTAAATACATTTACAAATGAAAGTGTTGTCACAAGTTTATTACAAAACCGGGACACGAGAACTAGACTCAAAAACTAAGGACAACAATTCCTAACACATAGAACTGACGACTTGGACAACCCTCCTCTGTGACTGCATACCTCCCAAATGCTTAACCAACAATCAGTGATCACCCGAAAAAGGAAAGTAATATCTAATGTGTATAAACGTACTAAATAAGCAACCTACTTATAGGCTCTAATAACATCCTTGATCGAACAACTTGCCACAAGTTTTTCTCTAGGTTACAGAAATTTTGGGTCTAGATTATACGTAATGACCCTAATTTCTACTAACCTAGATTCACTGCCATACGAATGACGTAACTTCTTTTACAAAAATATTTATTTAAAATGACTTCATAAAATTATGTCATGGACTTATACGTTTAAGAAAGTGTCTTTAAAACAATATAAAAGAAAGATTTTTTTGTTCTTTTGTTCATATATTATGTTGCTAGCTTAGGATCATTCGGGGTAGGTAGAAATTGCAACATTTAAATAAGTCTCGTATTCCGTTTGATAAAATTAATGGTTTGTGGTGAAGATCAACATAACAAGAGTAAAAAAGAAACTTTCGCTATATCAACTGTAATGACACTATTTATATTAATAAAAATAAGTCGCTACAACATGCCTGACTTAACTACCAAACATGAAAAAAAATTTTCAAACATTCCAAGATAGTGTCATGGACTTATATGTTAACAATTACATCATTAAATTGTTAATGCAGAAAACAAATAACATGCGATTTAAATAAAGCAAGTAAGATAATAAAAATATGTCATGTTCTAACCTAAGAGATACAAATATAATGAAATACATCTACAATAACTTCAGTCCCATGGTCATCATCTCGACATCATCATTTGTGCAGAGGTGCCTTGTCTTTATCTAAAAAATAAGAGCAGTGCATGACTTGTATTTTAAGAAATACTCATTAAGTAACCCCACTACTAGTATAGGGTAATGCAAACACGTGAAATGATGGTTGGAACCTATCATAAAACATCATTTCATGGCCTTGGTCTCAGATTCCTATCTGGGTAGAATTTGATGTGCAATACCTCTCTACTCACGACTTAAGTCAACCTACATGAATTTACAACACCGAATAAGAATACGTTGAGCGATTTAATTTACCTAGCGCTCACAATGAAACCTCTAATTTCTCTTATAATGTTTGAATTAGCTAAACAATGGTCGTACTCATCTCAAATCCTTTTAAAAATGCTAAACTTGACTTGAAAGGATAAAAATGGTAGGAATGATCCAGGAAATAATGTTGAGTAAAGTTGGATGAATCGAGCCATATAAGCCATTGGAGTCGTCTCTGCCATGTTGAGGATAGAAAAGTGCAAGTCACATTCGGGTCATGTTCTGGGTAAGTGGGTCGAAGTTGAGTAGGCATGCACGAATTGGAGTTTGGTCGAGGCGCGGATAATCGGATTGTTGGGTTCTAGGTTGTGGGTCGAGTGGTGGCGGGCTGGTAGACACACGACGTGGATTGGGGTGAAGCTTCGCTGGGCTAGACTAACGTTCGATTTTAGGCTTGTACCTTGACAATTTTCATTTTTCCTTTTGGTTTTTCTTTTCCTCCCAGTTTTTGGATCTATTTCATTTTGGCTAAGTTTTAATGGTTTTATTGCATATTAAATTTGTAGAATAATAGCCAACTTTTATATTTAATTTTTTTTGGTATGATTATCGATATTTATTTAACCTCGCGTCTGAAAATAAAGTCAATAATTAGAGTAAACATGTCAATAACTTTGATATTAACTTTCAAATCCAAATGTCGATATTTCCACGATATCTAAATTGTTCCCCATTATTAACTTCTAATTTAAATTAACATCAAATTAGCATATGCTCAATAATTGAAATTTTATTTTCTAGTCTAAAATGTATGATATTCCATATTATACCTAAAAAGAATGCAGGAGACTTACACGGTTGAGAAGAGGAAGGTTTGAGATCAAGACTTACTGGATTGGGATCAAAACTTACACCCGTTGACGATATTTATCTCTCTTATTTTTCTTCTTCCATTTGCTTCCCTATTACTTCCCTGGCACCCTCTTTCTTCCATTTTTTTGTGTTTTCCTCGTGGGTTTCGACGACATCCGGTGGCTATTCATTTTCGGCATTCAAGGGAGTTTGCTACTTTTTGGATTTTCTCTCTTTTTAAATATTTTTTTGTTTCCATTGTTCATAAATTATAGTGGCGGCTTCGGTTCATTGGTAGGTAGAAATTCTTACCTTATGTTTTGGTTAGAACCCTAACCCAAGCCTATGAAATGTTGCTAAAAACTTTATATATTAAGAGCGTAAATGTAGGAGCATTAGTTAACCCAAAAGACATAACAAGTCATTCAGCCAATCCAAACTTAATTTTGAAAGTAGTTTTCCATTCATCTCCTACCTGCATTTTAATTTGATGATATCCATATTTCAAAACCATCTTTATAAATAGACATGAACCATGAAATTCATGAAGTATATTGTCTAGCCTAGGAATAGGATGTCGATACTTTACAGTGATTTTGTTGATGGCTCTACACAATCCACACACATGCGTCAAGTTTTATCTTTCTTTGGCACCAATAAGTCTCGTATAGAACATGGATTCAAACTTTCTCTTATATAACCCTTCTCCATGAGCTCCTCCACTTGCCTTTGAATTTCTTTAGTCTCAGTTGGATTGACTCTATAAGCTGGTTTATTAGGAATGACAGCACCCAAAATGAAGTCCATTTGATGTTCAGTACCTCTAATGGGAGGTAGTCCTTTAAGTACTTCATCACAAAACAGTCTTCAAATTCTTGTAAAAGAGATTGAAACACACTAGGCAAAGCCAAGTTGTTATAGTTAGAGAGCAAAATCCTTCCTTGTATGCAAGTACAAAGATGGTATTTTGTGAAAACCTTACCCTTCTCACCTCTCCAACTCTAGCCAAACAACTCACTTTCTTTCCTTTTTGTTTCAATGTCATCTCTTTTGTTATTCTTCTTTTCACTTTGATTTTTCTCTATTTTTTCACTCCATTCTTGTTTTTCTTTCCACTCTTTTTCCTCAAACTCTTTCTTTTTTTTCCTCCAAGTTTAATTGATTAGCAAATATATTTGCAAAACTCAAAGGTACAATGATATGAATTCGACTACTGACCCTTTGTATGTACCCGAAGGACGGATTACAAGAAACAAGGTTAAGAAGATTCAAGAGGCCTATACATTGCATCTTCAAAGGCTAACTAATGTACAAGTTGAAACAAAAACTTTTGAGCCCAAAAAAATTTATAGCATTAGCATATCAAATCAAGAAAATAATGGAGTACCCATTAAGACAATTAAGAAAATAATGTAAACTCCACCTTACATTGGAAAGTGATTAGCAAACTTTTGCCTTTTAGTTGAACTCCCATTAAGACAATTCATGTCGTGCCTTATTTTCTTCAATTTGTATTTACTAGCTTTTGGTAGTTGTAGTTTGTAGTTGGTAGATGAACTTCATTATATTTGAGTTATCTTTTTGGCCTACTTAAAGACATGCAGTGTTTGGGAATCATTGTTAAATACAAACAAAACCTTTGTGTTTTCTTCATATCCTTTTGATGTTATTCTTTTTCAGACCTTGCTAGGTTTGATGTTTAAACTAATTCATTGAATTAGTTTTTATCAAGCTAATTCTGGAGTGAGTCGTCTTGGAATCTAAGAGTGACCATCATAGATTCCAAGTTTGATCTAAGAGTTATTCATCTTCTAACCAGCTCTTGGTTGGAATTAGCATTGTAGGCGCTCATCATACAAGAGTGGCTATTCTACCATCTTTTACAAAAGAATACCTTTTCAAATAATCATCATACATGACCCTCCAGCCTGCATTGGTAACACATCACAAAGAACTTCATCTTTATATTTTCCCAAAGTAAAAGATATTAAGGCTTGGGAAACGACCTTCATTGTTCCACTATCATTGAGCCATTGAAGCTTGTAAGGTTTAGGATGGTGTTGGGTTGGAATTTGAAACCTTTTGATCAACATGGTACTTGCTACATTGGTGCAACTTCCACTATCAATGACAAAACTACAAGGAGCCCCTTGACTAAACACCACGTGCTAAACAGATTATCTCTTTGATCATCAACATCATTCTCCGTAACTTGAGTTTTAAGAAGTCTTCTTGTAATAAGTGCCAAATGACTCCCATCTTCCAATTCCTCCTCTTTCTTCTGGACTTCTTCAACTATCTCATTGATCTCTCCTCCATTTCCCATGTCTTGGCTCATGATTGTACAAACAGTAGTTAAATATGCTTAGGACCTCACACAATCAACTCACTAATTTTACACTCATGAACACTCGTGATTAACACACAAAGGTAGGCTATTTGGGGAAAGTGACTAAATTATGATCAAGATAAGTTAATTATTAAATAAAAAATAAAATAAAATAATGATCAAATAAATAAAGGACACAAAGGAATTTTTTATTTTTTTATTTTTTAATTTTTTTTTTGTAGAATTGCACACTAAAAATGAATTTGAGAAGGAAAGGTCGTTAAGATTTTGATGAAATTCCCCTTTTAATGGTAAAATATCAAACCCAACGATTTAAATTATGAAAGAAAAAATCTAGAGTAGGCAAGAAAGATGCAACCTAGCTCGGATACAAAATTGGATAAGACAACCCTAATCCTCAGCCCAACGATCCAAACTTTGAATGAAACAAGAACCCTTGAATAAAAGAAATTAACATCTCCTTATACAAAATTCGAATCAACCAAGAGATAACGTTAGAATTGAGTCACTCTACAATCGAACTTGGTCAAGGCTTGTTGAATAACTCAAATATAATCTACCACAAGAATTGCATGAAACTTAGAAATTGCAGAAATGATGCTCAGATTTCTAAGGGTGAAAGTCTCATTTTTAGATCTCAATTTCATTCCTTCACAAACTGATTTTTACATAATAATGTGTGGGTTTTTATCATCTCCCCACAAAAGAATTGAGTGGCCATGATTTAATCCTGATCCCCTTGAGTCTAAAAGGGGACGAAGTCAATTTCACCCGTACAAACTTTATTTTCTTAAATAAAGTTTTATAGCACTCATGAAATGATGCTTGCAACTTAATCCGCTACTTCAATCGTGCAAATATTCACTTCTGAAGCTTCAAATGGTCATTCCTCAATCGAATTAGCTTGTAACACATGAAATAATTGTTGAACTGAGCCTATCAAATTTTTTAGACGAAGAATGAATGCTTGTTGAATCTTTTTGGCCTTAGGTCGTGTAATAGGTCGAGTTGAAACATTTGGAACACTGTGATCCTTATCAACTGTAATAACTCAATTTTAAAGACTTCAAAGCACAACTGTAATGACTCAATTATGCTACTTCAACCATAGAAATATTCACTTCTGAAGCTTCAAACGGTCCTTCCTCAATCGAATCAGCTTGTAACACGTGGAAATGATGGTTGAATTGAGCCTATCCAATTTTGTAGATGAATAATGAATGCTTGTTGAATCTCTTGGCTTTGGATTGTGAAATAGGTCCAGTTGAAACATTTGAAACACCGTGATCCTTATCAACTGTAATAACTCAATTTTAAAAACTTCAAAGCAAAATTGTAATAACTCAATTTTCAAGACTTCAAATCATGGTTCATGACACATGACAACTAAAAAAAAAAAAAAATTGATAAAAATTTATAAATACCAAGCATTTAGAAGAAATTCAAAAATATTTACAAATGAAAGTGTTGTTTCAAGTTTATTACAAAACAGGGACTAGGAAACGAGATTCGAAAACTAAGGACAACAACTCAAAATACATAGAAATGATTGCTCAGGACGACCCTCCTCTGTGACCTTATATCTCTCATTAACCAACAATTAGAGGTCACCCAAAAAGCAAAAGTAATATCAAGTGCAACTAAATAAGTAACCTACCTACTTGTAGGGTCTAATCGAATCCTTGATTCAGCAAG
The DNA here is from genome assembly GCF_002738365.1 of Cucurbita moschata. NCBI lineage: Eukaryota > Viridiplantae > Streptophyta > Magnoliopsida > Cucurbitales > Cucurbitaceae > Cucurbita > Cucurbita moschata. Next base: position 466,654 of record NW_019268584.1, on the reverse strand, counting down.
TTTTTACGAGTTTTTCTCTAGGTTATAGAAAGTTTAGGGGTAGATTATATGTAACGACCCTAGTTTTCTAGGGACCTAGAGTCTCTACAATATGCATGACGTAACTGCTTTATACGGAAATATTCTTTACATTATGTTTTTGTACTCGAAGCTACCCCTAAAAAGAACTCAAAATTATTATTAAGGATGCTTGATTAAGACTAGGTACAATGTTAGGAATCACAAACCTTTATAGCGATATGATATTGTCCAATTTGGTATCCACATGCTTAAATGGAAGGATTTATTCACATTGCTAAAAAGAAGGCTTGATGAACCTCAAACCTTATGGTTAACAGTCACACGCTCTAATCAATTGAACTATTCCAACAAATTATTTGTATTAGCCCAGAAATTGTTGACTTTGGCTCAATGCATGTCGTTGTCAACCTCACAGTTTTAAAACGCGTCTACAAGTGAGAGATTTCCACACCCTTATAAGAAATGTTTCATTCCTCCTCCCCAACCGGTGTGGGATTTCACAATGCACCCCCTTGTGCGCCCAGCAACCTCGTTGGCACACCTTTCAATGACTAGCTCTAATACAATTTGTAACAAACCAAGCCCACCGCTATCAGATATTGTCTACTTTGGCGAATTACGTATCACCATCAGTGTCACGATTTTAAAATGTCTACTAGGAAGAGGTATCCACAACCTTATAGGAAATGCATAGTTCCCCTCTCTAATCGCTAGCAGATATTTGCCTGTTTTGGCCCGTTATGTATCGTCGTAAGTCTAAAAATTTTAAAATGCATCTATTAGGGAGAGGTTTCCACACCCTTATAAGGATGCTTCATTTACCTCTCCAACCAATGTTAAATCTCATAATAAATAGTCAGGATGGCCGAGTGGTCTAAGGCTACACACTCAAGTTTTGATCCTCGTGAGAGGGCATGGAGCATGGGTTCAAGTTCCATTTTTGACAACTTATATTATCTACTAGGGTAAGTTGAAATCCAAGAATTCTTAACACAATTTAGTAAGAGTATTCTTAAGAAGAAAGAACCAGTTTTCTATTCTTCTTAACTTACTTTGGAAGATAACTTTGAAGGTTTCTTTGATACTTGGGAGCATACAAAACAAACACAAGTATTAGTTAGTCTTTAGATGATTCCAACACAAGTATTAGTTAGTCTCTAGAAATCATTACAAACACTAAAAAAATCTTATATTCTCACTTGGTCAAATTAAAATCATCACTAGCCTAATATGGTCAAACTTAATAATTATATGAGCCCAAAAGTGAGCCCAAAAGATAAACGAATATGCAGTTTACATTGTATAGCTTCCACCCCACCGTAAATACCCACCACCCTACTAAGGTGTACTAGTATACTACAAACTATCTTGTAATCTATTTTTGATTGATTGATTTTAATAAAGTATGCGAGGATTTTCCATAATAAAAAAAAAAAATTGTGTTCAAGAAAGTATTAGATGGATTTTTGTTTTGTTTTTTTTTTTGGGTTAATATTTATGAGTTTTATAAACTTATCAAATGGATAATTGGTATGTTATTTAAATTAATTTTGTATAAAATATTATATTATGAAACTAATCTAATTTTTTTAATTGTTGAGAATAATAAAAAAACTGAATAAAGGGTAGAAAATACAATATTTAAATAAATCTTATATTCAAATTGATAAAATTAACCGGTAGTGAAAAAAAATACAAGTAAATAATATTGTTTCATCTGAAAAAGTCATAAAGCAATATAGGTATTGTCAATATGCTTCAAACACCTTAAGAATTTTCGACTCAAAATTATATTTACATCCTTTTTCAACTATTCGAAGCTACCCTAAAAAGAACTATAGATTATAACACACTTCAAGGTTTTTGAATCAATAGAAATGGTTTGAAGATAATATTACCAACAACGCTTGATTATGACTATGTAAAAATATCAAGAATCACGAACCACCATAATAATATAATACTTTACACTTTGAACTTTGAGTGTAATACTAGGGAGAGATTTCTACACGCTTGTAATGAGTGCCTCATTTTCATTGCTAAAATAGAATAGAAGACGAACAAGTAATAGTAGCTTAATGGACCATAAGCGTAATCCTCAAAGTAGTGAGTATGACAAACTTTTCTGTCATATTAGGAATGGATTGTCTAGCCGAGAATTATGCCAGTATAGATTTTCACAAGAAGGAGGTAGTATTCCCACCGCCAACTGAGTCTAATTTTAAGTTCAAGGGAACCTATACGGGGACCACCCAAAAATAGTGTCGATAATGAAAGCAAAAAGACGAGTACAACAAGGAGGGTTGGTCATATTGGCTTGTGCAGTGGATGTAAAAGTGAAAAAAAAAACCATGGACAAAGTACCTATAGTAAAGAAAATCTCGAAATTCTAGAGGATTTACCAACAGTCCCTCCTACCCGAGTCGTAGATTTTTGGATAAAACTTGAACCAGGAACTAGAGACATTTCTAAAGCCCCCTACTGTATGGCGCAAGCAGAATTGAAAGAACTAAAGGTACAGTTACAAGACCTGTAGGATAAAGGTTTCATTCGTCGTTGCGAATCCCTCTAGGTGCGCCGATGCTATTTTGTGACATATAAAGATGGCTCAATGCGCCTGTGCATTAATGGTAGGGAGTGAAATAAGAAAATAGTAAAGAATACGTATCCACCTTCTTGCATCAATGATTTGTTTGATCAGCTCCGAGAGCCGACGATATTTCCAAAGATAGATCTTCGATCAGGCTATCATCAAATTAAGATCAAGAAGGCGATGTATCGAAGACAACCTTTCAAACAAGGTACGGCCACTAAGAGTTTGTAGTGATTTTGTTTGGCCTCACAAATGCCCTAATTATGTTCGTGAATTTAAAGAATGTAGTCTTCAAGGAGTGTATAGACATGTTGTTTATCATGTTTATACATGATATTCTAGTATACTCGAGAATAGATCAAAAGAACCAAGAACACCATAAAAAAGTACTAACCATCTTAAGAGAGAACAATTTTTACACCAAATTCTCATAATACGATTGAAGTTGAAGTTGAAATTGTCACTAAGTGGGAATGCCCAATTATAGTTACAGAGGTATTTAGCTTTCTGCCGTTAGGAGGATACTACCAAATGTTTGTGCAAGACTTTGCTAGAATAGCCTCACAACTTACAAAACTAACGAGGAAGGGCGTAACATTTGAGTGGAATTATGCATTTGGCTTTTTGGCCCTCCTCATACTTCAACACACAACTTTCATAATTTCTTCAAGTTTTCAAGTTTATTTCTCTTTTGTCTTATTCTTAACAAAAAAATTTATTGTATTATGAGAAAATAGTTGTGAGTGTTCAAATTGTAAATTTACTCATTTAAAGAGTTGGAGTGTGTTTCTACAAAATTCATATACTTGTATTGGTTTGATCCAAAGACGTGGAAAGGATTGAGTTTGCTCTTGAACTCTTAAAAAGAGCATTGTAACAGTTGAGCTCTGATCTGAGTAAAGAGTCGAGAAAGGTTTATTCAAATTCCCAAGAGACCCTTGGGGAGTGGACTAGGTCGATTTTGAGCGAACCACTATAAAACGACGGAATTATATTTTCTGACTCTTTCCTATTTAATCTCGAAATTATTATTGTGATTTATTGCATGTTCTAAATTTTTCATAATTGCTTATTGTTATTTCTTGAATTATTTGATTGTATTAATTATCATCGTCGGCTTATTTTTAAAAAAGTTTCATAATTAGAAAACTAAATCACCCTTAAATACTTTAATTTTAAATTCACCCTATAAGGCTGCCATACCGATCCAACAATTGGTATCAGAGCAAGTTGCTCCTATAGATTTTTTATATAAACTTTATTGTTAGAGCTTATCTAAACCTACGGTCTTAATAACTGTGTACAACCAACTTCTAAGCCTATTTTGATGGAACAAACTATACTTATTAGTAAGCTAGAATAAAAATTTATTTGCAATAAATTGATTATCAATTATGTTAAATGTTAGTAAAGGCTCCTACGTTTCAATAAAAATTGTTAATAATATTGAGAAGTTTAAAATAGGGCATCCACGCGCGGGCAGGGCGCGTTTTGCACCCTAGCAAATGCGAACTTACCCTTCAAATTTTTTTAGCGTGACACGTGGCATGCAGGGATTGTCAATAGGATTCGAGTTGGACCACGGGTCGCCAGATCGCTTCCTGGCGTGCGGGTCGATTTCTAATTCAAGTATCCGGGTCGGCAGTTGGATGTGTGTTAGCACACGGCGTTGGGTGCGTCCCTCCATAGCGTGTTTGACGCGTGTCCTCCTTGTTGCCGGATGCGTCTTCCTCCTTTCCAGTCGCTGCGTGTCCATCGCCAATGGCCTTAATTCATCAAATTTTCCAGATTCCGGTCAAATAGCATTTCAACCTATTTGTTTTGGTTTTTTCTATCTTCCAATCCGTAACTCAAATTAACTCGATTCCTTTACGAGAATTCAAGATCTCAAGTCCACCTATCCAAATCTATTATTCTTTCATTTTATTCATATTCACAAAGCTTAATAAATGAGATCGAAAATCAAGAAAAACTCAGTTCCTTAACGAAGTTGGAAGATTCTCGATTTCTCTTTCTGACACGATTGTTGGGCGTGTTTCCTCCAAGAACTTGCAAGAATCCTCATCTAACGTATTGTAACTTAAGCATAAGCTCTTATGGCTTTTATTATGTTTCCTCAAAATGCTCCGTACCAATGGAAATAGTGTCCTTCACTTATATACCCATGATCTTCCCCTTAATTAGCCAACATGGGACTCCAACAATTCTTAATATAACAGACTTACTTGAAATTCTTAATGCTCAAGCTTTTTCCAAACCTTTATTTTATATGGCCAAGAACATTTTGGATGACTCATGATTCTTTCTGTGGAGTCCATGAAATCTTAACCAAGTGACATTACTATCGGCTCAGTCGGAAGACTTGACTTATTATGATGACACGTGCCCAGCGGTCTTTGCTCGTGTCATTTATGCTTTAAATTATATGATCATGTGACTATGTTATATGATGATGTGAGTATGTTGTATCATGAGAGTATGTTGTAGGAATGATGTTACGCGATGAGGTTATATGATGACATTATATGATGATGAGACTTTGTTATAAGAAGGATGTTATGCGATGATGTTATAAGATGACATTATATGATGATGACATGACTTAATATGAAGTTATTCCATGGTAAGATTGTGCATGTACTAAATGTCATGATACATTATGACGACAGGTTTTCTAAGACCCAACCCTAATTGATGTTAATAACGAGGAAAGTATGAAAGCCAACGCATGCACGTTGCCTATTGTGATTTGTGAATAATGTATAAGGTTGTGTCTTAAGGATGATTTAAATATGAAAAACTATAGGGACCTCATGCATTTTGTGTGTTTATATACATCGGGTTACTTCCCCATTTACGATGATGAGTACGAACGCATACACTATGATGATAATCATCATGCTACACATGACACTTGGGGGTTTGCTAACCTACAGACGTCTGACTACGGACAACTAGCCTCACTATGATGGGTCTAAAGGGGTGCAAAACGCCGGGGATTCACACTTGTTGTTGGTCGTGTGTAGGGAAATACTACACATCCAATTTTGTCCATACTAGAGGTCACCCCTATGAAAGTTTTAACGTTAGATCCCTACTGAATTGCAGGTGGGGTCACTTACTGATTATTTCTTGAAGTACTTGACTCATGTTCTACTTCTATTTTGGGTAAACGCAAGACACCTTGTATGGTTGAGTGTTGTTTTCTTGCTTTTTTTTTTCTTTTTCTTTTTTTTTATTCCTTCCAATTTGATCAAAACTACTCCAATGAAAAAATACCAGAAATGCACACAAACAAAATCATGGCTAAAGAAGTATTATAGGCAACTTTCATTATAAGATCAAAAAATCTTCGTACTAAACATGAATAACTATTTATAGCCTTGAAAATAAACTTTACAGTAACCTATGGTTTATTAAAAGGGTGTAACTTTCATTCATGGTCATTAATACCATAATTGCCACTAGCTAAGTGCGTATACTCATAAAGATAAAAAAAAAATATATACAATAAAACTTCATAACATATATGGATTTTTCTACCCACCATGAAACCTTTGTGGCATGAATAAGACAACTTATTTTATATCAATAACTAAACATATTAACATATAAATAGGAATTTGCAGCATTCAATATCTTGGTTTGTAAACATGAGTCTAGTTTCAACTCTTAGGTATGGCTACATTGTGAGTATATAGTCACCTTTACTAATTTTTTCCTATTTTAGATGATGCATAAAGATACGAGACCGTGTTACTTGAGCATTTCATCAAATTTTAATTTTTGTTTGTTTCTTTTTATCCCATACTTTTAACTTTCATGGAGGTTTTGAAAGATTAGATATGCTACAAGTATTATTGAAAATATGAACCGTTAGAAATATGAATTGTTAACGAAAAGAGATGGACGTTCTATTAGGAAACAATTTCCCATGATACTTGTAGCAACTTTGTGAGAGAAATTGAAACATACTCGAGTTTAGGAAAAACGCCAGCTAAGGCCAACCAAGTAAGTGACCTTACTATCAGCTCTGTCAGAAGACTTGCCTTATGTATGAAGACACGTGCCCAGTGATCCTTGCACGTGTCATTTATGCTTTATATTATATGATGATGTGACTGTACTATATGATGATGAGACTATGTTATAAGAATGATGTTATGCCATGATGTTATATGATGATGCATGTGATGCATGATGATGATGATGTATAGGAAATTTCTGAAGTGCCCAATTGTAACCTATCTTGAGAAGTGAAATTCAATTGCAATACCAGTCTAGAATAAGAATTGAAGGAAATTTATATAAGCTCGATTCTAAAGATTATTCGTTCCTTGATTCTGGTCGTTAAGATAGAGTTAATTGCAAAATGAGATTGGAAGAAACTTCATCCGTCAGAGACTCATAAAAGAGCTCCTAAACTATTTATTGGCTTAAAAAATCGTGTAGCGCCTCCCCAGATTTGGAATTGAGATTTGACAACTAATAAGCCCGACATTTCCCTATGATATGATCATGTTACCTACTTCTTACTTTTAAGAGCTAAGACAATCCCCACAAACCTATACTAATCTTTTTAGCATCATTTATCTTTACACATGTTTCCTAATAAATTCAGAGTAGGTCACCGAATATAAAGGAAGCAAGTATTTTAATTTTGGATAAGTCTAAAATATAATTACTATAAATCCTTTGATATCGTCTTTTACTGCATAAAAAGTTTCCTATTTACGCATTTACTAAAAAGGAATTGTTAATGAAATGCTAATATTTGTTCTAAACTACACTTCAAGGTGATTACTTTGACATGAAAATTTATAGAATAATGCATTGAACTCCAAGGAAAGATAAGTTTATAATTTTATTGATAAATTTTTTATTATTATTATTGTTGTTATTATTGTTGTTATTATTGTTATTATTCTTGTTGTTGTTGTTGTTGTTGTTGTTGTTGTCGTCGTCGTCGTCGTTGTTGTTGTTGTTGTTGTCGTTGTTGTCGTTGTCGTCGTTGTTGTTGTTGTTGTCGTTGTTGTCGTCGTTGTTGTTGTTGTTGTTGTTGTTGTTGTCGTTGTTGTTGTTGTTGTTGTGGTTGTCGTTGTCGTCGTCGTTGTTGTTTTTGTTGTTTTTGTTGTTGTTGTTGTTGTCGTTGTTGTCGTTGTTGTCGTTGTTGTTGTTGTGTTGTTGTTGTCGTTGTTGTCGTTGTTGTTGTTGTTGTTGTTGTTGTTGTTGTTGTTGTTGTTGTTTTTGTTGTTGTTGTCGTTGTTGTTGTCGTCGTTGTTGTTGTTGTCGTTGTTGTCGTTGTTGTTGTTGTTGTTGTTGTCTTTGTTGTTGTCGTTGTTGTTCTTGTTGTCGTTGTTGTTGTTGTACCTCCCTTCCTTGAAGATTACCCAAGGCTATTTCAATTCACTCCATCCGGTTTGTCGATTTACTAATAACTTGATTCAAATGAGTAATGCTTCCGACCTGTGCTTCTTTCCTCCTAACTTCATTGATTTCTCCTCCATTTCCTCCGTCTTGGTTCATGATTGTACAAACAATAGTTAAATATGTTTAAGACCTCACACACGCAACTCACGAATTTTACATTCAGGGACACACGTGTTTATTACACACAAAGGTAGGCTATTTGGGAGAGTGACTAAATTATGATCAAGGTAGGCTATAAGAATTTCTTTTTTTTTGTTTTTTTTTCAAGATCTAAATGTGATCCTTAAAAAGAAAATGAGAACAAGGTCAAAAGATGATGAACAATGTCAAAAGATGATGAACAATGATGGAAATGGCAAGAATATAAATGGACAGATCTGAAGAAAAGAAAAACAATAGCATAAACCAATAAACGAAAGATAAAATCAATTCTAGAGTAGGGCACATAGATGTAACGTAGTCTCTAATACCAAATTGATAAGATAACTCTAATCATCATCCCAACGATCAAAGCTTTTATTGAAGAAAGAACACTTAAATCAAAGAAATTAACACCCCCTTATATAAAATTCGGTGATCAAAGATCTAGAATCAAGATTTAGAACCTTGTTATAAATTGAGACACTCCACAATTGAACTTGATCAAGGTTTGATTCAATGACTCAGATGCAATACCACAAGAATTGCTTGAAATGTAGAATGGCAAAGATGACGTTCGGATTTCTAAGGGAACGTCTCACCTAGAGCGATCAATTTCATTCCTTACAAATCTATTTTTTTACATAATAATTTGTGGGTATTTATAGTCTCCCTACAAAAGACATTTATGGCCATGATTTAATCCGATCCCCTTAAATCCCCACAGAACACGAAGTCAATTGACCATTTGACCATTACAAACTTTATGAAATTAAAAATAATAAATACCACAGAACACGAAGTCAATTGACCATTTGACCATTACAAACTTTATGAAATTAAAAATAATAAATAAAGTTTTCTAACAACTCATGAAATGATTTGACCATTACAAACTTTATGAAATTAAAAATAATAAATAAAGTTTTCTAACAACTCATGAAATGATGTTTGCATTACAAACTTTATGAAATTAAAAATAATAAATAAAGTTTTCTAACAACTCATGAAATGATGTTTGCAACTTCATCCCCTACTTCAATCGTGCAATAAATAAAGTTTTCTAACAACTCATGAAATGATGTTTGCAACTTCATCCCCTACTTCAATCGTGCAAATATTCACTTTTGAAGCTCCAAATGGTCATTCCTCAATTGAATCATCTTGTAAAACATGAAATGATGATTGACTCGAGTCTATCCAATTTTGTTGATGAAGAATGAATGCTTGTTGAATCCTCTTGGCCTTTGTTCGTGTAATAGGTTTATTTCAAACATTTGAAACACTGTGATCCTTATCACAAGAAATAATGCAGAGTAAAGTTGGACGAATCGAGCCGTATAAGCCATTGGAGCCATCGCCACAAAGTTTTAGATAGAAAAGTGCAGTCACATTTGGGTCATGGTCTGGGTAAGTGGGTCAAAGTTGAGTAGGCATGCACGAGTTGGAGTTTAGTCAAGGCACGGATAATTGGATTGTAGGGTTCTAGGTTGTGGGTCGAGTGGTGATGGGCTGGTAGACACGCGACGTAGATTGGGAAGCTTCCATTTTCTTTTTTTTGTTGTTTTTTTCGTTGGTTTCGATGACATTGGGTAGCTATTCATTTTCAGTGTTCGAGGGAGCTTACTACTTTTTAGATTTTCTCTATTTTAAAATATTTTTTTTGTTTACTTTGTTCCTGGTTCATTTAGGGTAGTTATATTTTTGTAAGCTTATTTAAGATTTAAACTTTTGTTATGGTGCCTTTTGAAGTAAAAAAAAAGAAAAAAAAAGTGTTCAGCTAGTAATTTCAAGAATATTGGTTGGATTAAAATGTGTTTATATGTTCCAAGTTATGTGATTTGAAGTTTGATTGGGAGCTTATTATTTGATTATTGTGAGCAAGAACCCAGCATAAACCTGAAATAAGTTTCAATTTAGATGTAACACTTAGAAAGCAAGATAGATATTGTCAATATGCTTCAAACATCTTAAAACGGATATTTAAAAATTAAAAAAACAAAAAATTATAACTCAATTAAAGGGTTTTGATTCAATAGAAAAGGTTCGACAATAATATTACCTATGAAGTGTCATCGAGAATGCTTGATTAAGACCAAGTATGTAACGACTCGAAATTTTCTACTTCATTTAAGGTCGCTGTGTACACATATCATGAACATTGAATGTAAAAAGACTCCATTTAAATTCCATAAAATGTAACCTTTGTCTTAAAACATAGCCATGGATTTACGTGTTTCGAAAAAACCTTTAAAACGACACAACAAAAAGGCTAAATAAAATAAATAAACATTTAAATTAAAAACATCAAATTTTAGCGTAAGTCTAAGAAAATAAATACCAATACCCTATGCATGTGTCATTGTTTGGAATTGCGAGGCCGTCGTCAGCCGTACATGAATGCCTTGTCTTATCTTGAAAAATGTAGTAGTACATTGCTTGAGTATTTAAAGAAATACTAATAAGTGACCCCAGTATTGGGGTTGAATGCAAGAACATGCGAATGCAATGACGGGACCTATTCTTTCAATCTATTTTCCTACAGTACTGGCCTAACGGGTAACTTGGATGTGTACCATATACTCTACACACAGCCAATACGTGCGAGTATGGACTCACAAGTCAGTTCGCAAACCGCTGGGCCACTTTTCTTGTCGGGCGAGCATACTCTGGGAGCTCATTAGGCCAGACTCCCGTTAGAACTAGTAACCGCCGCGGCAGCATTATGTAAAACAAAATGATTGCAACATTATGTAAAACATAATGATTGTACCCCTGCCGGCAGCATTATCTAAAACATAATGATCGTACCCCTGCCGGCAGCATTATCTAAAACATATTGATCGTATCCCTGCCCCTCGTGATGAAATAAGGGTATCCCCCAATGCATGAGCACACATAATGCATGAGGTCCCAATATTTTTCTATTTTCGACATTATTAAATATAACCCCGCTATCGTTTTACATTCATATCATATCTTTTTTCATTTTTCAGTTCTCATATCATGCATAATTCTAACCGGTTATATTTCATTTCATTTATCGTGATATCTTGTCATTCATAACATGTTGTATACATACAATTTACAAAACATAACATAACGCTCCATGCTTTTAACATGTCATTTCCTAACGTGCAATTCATACAACAGTTACTTCAATGGTCACACAAAACAATCTAAACATAACATATCACATCACAATATATTGTATCATAAACATGTCATATCCTAAACACTTCGTGGTCATGTCGTTCCCTAACATATCATAGCCTTAATGTTCTTATACCTATCACAGTCATATCGTTACGTGAACATACCTTAGTCATGTCATCACAAGAACGTATCCTAACGCTATCGTTCTATCAATCTATCACAAACCTATCCCTTTCTACCCATAACCTAACCGTATTCTTTCATGAATCTCCCCTACCCATAGCACTCCAGTATGTAGCCTAACCTTAACGTTTCATGAACGTATCTTACTCCTGTCGTTACATTTCGTTTTGTGCATCCTTCTCGTATCCTATCTCAAACATATCATTAAACACATCGTACCATAATTATTATCATACAATTCATATATTATAACATATACATAACATATAAGAAGCATATCGATCCTCAGACAATTCACACATATCAATATATATGACACGTGCAGAACCACGACGAACGTGTCAACATCAATTATAACTGTGCTAATAGTAAGGCCACTTACCTGATTAGCTTAGGCTGATGTCCAGACGTTATCCTTAATGAAAGTCCATTAAAATCCAAGTCAACCAATGTGAGCCCATGACATCAGTTTCAAGTTTGAACGTCTACAAAATTGTTTCTCTAATTTATATTGGTCCATGTGTTAAAATTCATGCGAAAGTTAGAGTCTTTGCAACTAATTGATGTCTCAGGTCGAATACAACTACAATACACTTCGGGTCGACACCCCTGTGTGATAGTAGAGCTCTCGAGCATCTCCCCACCTTGAAAAGTGACTGAACTAGAGAAGAAGAAAGGGGTATGTATAAAAATATAGTTAGTAACCAACCTACTTGTAGGCTCTCATCGCTTCCTTCTAATACTAGGTTTCCACGACTTTCCTTTGGTCTATAAGAAGTTCGGGCTTAACCTTATAGCACTCTAAGCTACCATGTAGGTCACAAAGTTATAATTGATTCCTCATCAATCATCTACCTTTGTTATCTCTAGTGCATCTTTAAGATTCGTGCAAAAAATAAAAAAGTCGCTTTAGCCGAGTGGTTAAATACATGGGGTTTCCCTGCAAGAGTTCGAATCTCTTAGGTGATGAATTTTTTTTTTCTTTGTTTGTACTAGCCAAAGGTCACCGCTAAAAGATATTGTCAGCTTGTCTCGTTACCTCATGATCTCATAGAGATATTCACACCCTTATTAGCTTTGTCTCGTTACCTCATGATCTCATAGAGATATTCACACCCTTATTAGCTTTGTCTCGTTACCTCATGATCTCATAGAGATATTCACACCCTTATTAGAATGAATGCTTTATTCCGCTCTCTAGCCGATGTTGGATATGTCATGACCAAATTTTAGAGGTTTCGACAAATTGAACTAGGAATAAAAATAAATTTTGCTTTAAAAGCGATACAAAACCTATGTCAGAAATTCAAAGATATTTACAAAAGAAAAAAATGGCATGAGATACAAAACAATTCAAAATGAACCCCAAAAATTAAATATACTACTACTTGATGTCCTAAGTCGAATACAACTATAATACACTTCGGGTCGACACTCATCTGTGATAGTAGAGCTCTCGAGCATCTCCCCACCTTAAAAAATACCTGAACTAGAAAAGGTAGAGAGGGGTATGTATAAAAATATACTTAGTAATCAACCTATTTGTAGGCTCTCATCGCTTCCTTTTAATGCTAGGTTTCCAAGACTTTCCTTTGGTCTATAGGAAGTTCGAGCTTACCCTTTACTACACTCTAAGCTACTGTGTAGGTCTTGAAGTTCTAATTGATTCCTCATTAATCATCTACCTTAACTTTCCTGAAGGTCTCTTCGAGATTCATTCCTGAAAAAAAATCGCTTTGGCCGAGTGGTTGTGGCGTGTGACTGCTATTTACATAGGGTTTCCTCGCAAGAGCTTGAATCTCTTAGGCGTCGATCAGTTCATTTTTTTTGGTACTAGCCAAAGGCTGCCGCTAAAAGATATTGTCCGCTTTGGCTTGTCACCTCACGATCTCATAGAAGAATTCAAACCCTTATTATAAGAAATGCTTCATTCCCAACTCCAACCGTGGTTGGATCTGTCATGACCGAATTTTAAGTATTTATCGATTATTTTAAAGGTTTCGACAAATCGAACTGCGATAAAGAAATAAATTTTGCTCAGTTTAAAAGACATACAACACCTATGAAAGAAATTCAAAGTCATTTACAAAAGCGAAAAAAAAAAAGGACATGAGATACAAAACAATTAAAAATGAACCCCAAAACTTATACAACTAATTGATGTCCCAAGTCGAATACAACTAACATACACTCCGGGTCGACACCCCTCTGTGATAGTAAAGCTCTCGTGCATCTCCCCACCTTGAACAGTACCTGAACTAGAAAAGGAGAGAGTGGTAAGCATAAAAATATACTTAGTAACCAACCTACTTGTAGGCTCTCATCGCTTCCTTCTAATACTAGATTTCCACGACTTTCCTTTGGTCTATAGCAAGTTCAGGCTTACCATTTACGGAGCTCATAGCTACCGTGTAGGCCTTGAAGTTCTAATTGATTCCTCATTATTCATCTACGTTTGTTGTCCCTAGTGCCTCTTCGAGATTCGTGCCAAAAATAAAAAAGTTGCATTGTTGGAGTGGTTAAAGCATGTGTCAGCTTTGTACATGGCGTTCCTCTGAGAGTTTGAATCTCTCAGGCAACCTAAAGTTTTTTTTTTTTTTGTACTAGCCTATGGCCATCGCTAAAGATATTGTCCGCTTTGGCCCGTTACCTCACGATCTCACAGAGGTATTTGCACCGTTATTATAGGAAATGCTTCATTCTGCTGTCCAACCTATTCTATCTGTCAGGACTAAATTTTAGAGAATTCGACAAACCGAACTTCAACAAAAAAATATATTTTCCACTGTGAAATACATACAACACCTGTTTATTCAAAATTATCCTTAGGTTTTAATGGGTGATAGTGGCTCGAGTTCGCCGACTCAATAAGCCTCCAATTTCAGGTGTAAAACTGGGTAAATAGCGGGGGGACATAGGGTGCAAGATGGAATTCACTCCTAACCACTTTTAGGGATAGTAGAGAGGTTGTCCCTTAAGTATTGACTCCAGGTCTTACATAAGGGGCCCCACCCTCTTATTGGCCTAAGAGGGATTTTGTTTACTGGTTGTACCACAAACTAATTGTTCATTAGAGGATCAGTGGAACATAAGGAACAAGAAGTAACTTCAGGGATAAAATGGTAAATTGTCCCAGCTCTAGTTGCGAACAACTTGTGAAGGATCGACTTATTAATCATGGTTATATCAAACGGACAAAAATATATCTATAGTGAGGGGAGTACAACTACTAGGCTATAGTGGAGTGTCCTAGTAGTTAACGAATGTTGGTTAACAAGGTTAATGAGTTTAGCCGGTTCATCTCAGATCTTTGGAGTCCATGATCTATAGGTCCATTAGGTCCCCCTGCTAGCTCATAACGGACTAAACCATGGAACAACGTGACGAGCGAGTTCGAAGTGCTCAAATTCAAATTAGACAATATGCGCTAAACATAAACGATATACTTAACTGCATTTTTATTTTATTTACGAATTAAACAAAAAAAGAGAATGAGAGATATTTAAATAAGATTTAAATATTTTAATCAATATGTGTCGGAATTTATTGGATTTGGCATTTGAATTAATGTTAAATAGTTTAATTAATCATTTAATATTAATTTAATTTGAAATTAATTATATAAATTAATTGTTGAATTAAAATGAAGAAAGTGAAAATGTTGACTTCAGTTAATGGAAAAATCGATGTTTGAGTCTATGGAATTTTGAGCGTCAAAATTTGGTTTAACCAAACTTCTCTTCTTGTCAAATAAACCCCACAAATTTGAGTTGAATTTTGAGTGTTAAGATTTGGCAATTTCAAAATTGCATGAACATGCAAATATGACTCTATAAACCGAGTGATCAAGGTACATGGAAAGTCTTTTTGGAAAAACCTTGAGAAAAACCCTCACAAACTCTCCCTTCACATATACTAAATCCCTTCCAAATTTAGTCACTCACCTGATTCCCCAATCCTGTTCTAAGGTTGGAGAATAGTAGGGGAGACACTAGTGGTGGTTCGAAATCGATTCGTGAGGAAAAAGGAATTTGAACTACAAATGGTTAGTACTCAAACTCCTTGAGTTTTAATACTTATGAACATGCTACCTAATTTACTATAATCGATGTACTTAGAGTGCCTAAGATCCAAATTGCTTTAGCATGTGTTATAACAATACCATCATCATCATCATATCATCATGATACAACGTCATCATGTATCATCATCATATAACATAATATAACATCATATAGCATCATCAAATAACATAGTCACAGTCACCACCTCATAAAATATAAAGCATAAGTGACACGTGCAAGGACCACTGGGTATGTGTCGTCATAGATAAATCAAGTCGTCTGACTTAGCCGATAGTAAGGCCACTTACTTGATTGGTCTTGGCCAACATTTTAAGTATGTTTGAATTTTGTCTCTCGAAGTTGCTCCAAGTGTCGTGGTAGTTGTTTCCTATTAAAACGTCCATCTTGCTTCATTAATGGACCAAACTGGGTATGGGGTTTTTGGGCAAAGCACATAGGAACTAGACTACTAGATTGGTTTTTGGTGGGTATCTGGTTTCTGTGTTGGGCAGAGGCTTTGTATTTTTGGTTACTGGACTAACCTGGGTATGGGGTTTCTCGGCTGGAATGAGGTTGCGGGTATTCGAGTTTGGGTCCAAGTAGGTGGACTACGTCTTTGTACGTTGGATCCTACCCCTCCATCTCGCCAGTGTTGTGTTCATCTAACAAAAATGAAAATGATTGTTTGTATTCCCGTACATCCTCTGTGTGTATTACTCCTTCACTTTTCTTACAAGTACGCTCCTGGATGAAGGTTGTTCGGTTGTTCGACTCTCGCCGACGGTGTACACAGAGGGCCTCGCATATGTTTTTGTTCCCTCCTCTCTCCGCCACTCACTTTTGAAATCATGGTTCACGACACAACAACACGAAAAATTTGATAAAAATTTATGCAAATTTATAATCAAACAACATCACATTTAAAAGAAATTTAAATACATTTACAAATGAAAGTGTTGTCACAAGTTTATTATAAAACCGGGACAAGAGAACTAGACTCAAAAACTAAGGACAACAATTCCTAACACATAGAACTGACGGCTTGGACGACCCTCCTCTGTGACTGCATATCTTCTAAATGCTTAACCAACAATCAGTGATCACCCGAAAAAGAAAAGTAATATCTAATGTGTATAAACATACTAAATAAGCAACCTACTTATAGGCTCTAATAACATCCTTGATCGAACAACTTGCCACAAGCTTTCCTCACTTATAAACCCATGATCACACCCTAAATTAGTCGATGTGGGACTTCCATCATCCAACACCTCCCCTCGAACAAAGTGCGCCTCCCCTTAATCGAGGCTCGTTTTTGACGGCCTTCGAGGAGGGGCTTAGCTCCTTTTCTTTAAGAGTTCTTTGTTCGATATTTGAGGTTTTTGACGGCCTTCGAGGAGGGGCTTAGCTCCTTTTCTTTAAGAGTTCTTTGTTCGATATTTGAGGATTTTGACGGCCTTCGAGGAGGGGCTTAGCTCCTTTTCTTTAAGAGTTCTTTGTTCGATATTTGAGGATTTGAGGATTTACCAATCTATTGGCACGACTAAGTTTAGGGCATGGCTCTGATACCATGTTAGAGGAACACGACTCTCCACAATGGTATGATATTGTCCACTTTGAGCATAAGCTCTCATGCCAATGGAGTTAGTATTCCTCACTTATAAACCCATGATCACACCCTAAATTAGTCGATGTGGGACTTCCATCATCCAACACCTCCCCTCGAACAAAGTGCGCCTCCCCTTAATCGAGGCTCGACTCCTTTGGAGTCTTAGTCATTTTTGACGGCCTTCGAGGAGGGGCTTAGCTCCTTTTCTTTAAGAGTTCTTTGTTTGATATTTGAGGATTTGAGGATTTGCCAATCTATTGGCATGACTAAGTTTAGGGCATGGCTCTAATACCATGTTAGAGGAACACGACTCTCCACAATGGTATGATATTGTCCACTTTGAGCATAAGCTCTCATGGCTTTGCTTTGGGCTTCCCCAAAAGGCCTCATGCCAATGGAGTTAGTATTCCTCACTTATAAACCCATGATCACACCCTAAATTAGTCGATGTGGGACTTCCATCATCCAACAATACGTAATGACCCTAGTTTCTACTCAATTAGATTCACTACCATACGAATGACGTAACTTCTTTATACGAAAATATTTATTTAAAATGACTTCATAAAATTATGCCATGGACTTATACGTTTAAGAAAGTGTCTTTAAAACAATATAAAAGAAAGATTTTTTTGTTCTTTTGTTCATATTATGTTGCTAGCTTAGGATCATTCGGGGTAGGCAGAAATTTCAACATTTAAATAAGTCTCGTATTCCATTTCATAAAATTAATGGTTTGTGGTGAAGATCAACATAACAAGAGTAAAGAAACTTTCGCTATATCAACTATAACGACCCTATTTATATTAATAAAAATAAGTCGCTACAACATGCCGGACTTAACTATGAAACACGGAAAAATCTTTTCAAATATTCCAAGACGGTGTCATGGACTTATATGTTAACAATTACATCATTAAATTGTTAATGCAGAAAACAAATAACATGAGATTTAAATAAAGCAAGTAAGATAATAAAAATATGTCATGTTCTAACCTAAGAGATACAAATATAATGAAATACATTTACAATAACTTCAGTCCCATGGTCATCATCTCGACATCATCATTTGTGCAGAGGTGCCTTGTCTTTATCTAAAAAATAAGAGCAGCGCATGACTTGTATTTTAAGAAATACTCATTAAGTAACCCCACTACTAATATAGGGTAATGCAAACACGTGAAATGATGATTGGAACCTGTCATAAAACATCATTTCATGGCCTTGGTCTCAGATTCCTATCTGGGTAGAATTTGATGTGTAGTACCTCTCTACTCACGACTTAAGTCAACCTATACGAATTTACAACACCGAATAAGAATACGTTGAGCGATTTAATTTACCTAGCGCTCACAATGAAACCTCTAATTTATCTTATAATGTTTTATTAGCTAAACAATGGTCGTACTCATCTCAAATCCTTTTAAAAATGCTAAACTTGACTTGAAAGGATAAAAATGGTAGGAATGATCTAGGAAATAGTGTGGAGTAAAGTTGGATGAATCGAGCCATATAAGCCATTGGAGTCGTCTCTGCCAAGTTGAGGATAGAAAAGTGCAAGCCACATTCAGGTCATGTTCTGGATAAGTGGGTCGAAGTTGAGTAGGCATGCATGAATTGGAGTTTGGTCGAGGCGCGGATAATCGGATTGTTGTGTTCTAGGTTGTGGGTCGAGTGGTGATGGGCTGGTAGACACACGACATGGATTTGGGTGAAGCTTCGTTGGGCTAGACTAACGTTTGAGCATGTGCTGGCATGTGCTTGCACACGCGTCGAAGGGTGGAGAATACTAGTGGGTTTAGATACAGATGTGTGATTTAGGTTCTACTTCCTATTGAAGCTGAGGTTCGATTTTAGGTACAACAATTTTCATTTTTCCTTTTGGTTTTTCTTTTCCTCCCAGTTTTTGGATCTATTTCATTTTGGCTAAGTTTTAATGGTTTTATTGCATATTAAATTTGTAGAATAATAGCCAACTTTTATATTTAATTTTTTTTGGTATGATTATCGATATTTATTTAACCTCATGACTCAAAATAAAGTCAATGATTAGAGTAAACATGTCAACAACTTTGATATTAACTTTCAAATCCAAATGTCGAAATTTCCACGATATCTAAATTGTTCTCCATTATTAACTTCTAATTTAAATTAACATCAAATTAGCATATGCTCAATAATTGAAATTTTATTTTCTAGTCTAAAATGGATGATATTCCATATTATACCTAAAAAAAAATGAGGAGACTTAGACGGTTGACAAGAGGAAGGTTTGAGATCAAGACTTACTGGATTTGGGATAAAAACTTACACCGTTGACGATATTTATCTCTCTTATTTTTCTTTTTCCCCATTTGCTTCCCTATTACTTCCCTGGCACCCTCTTTCTTCCATTTTTTTGTGTTTTCCTCGCGGGTTTCAACGACATCGGGTGGCTATTCATTTTCGGTGTTCGAGGGAGTTTGCTACTTTTTGGATTTTCTCTCTTTTTAAATATTTTTTTTTGTTTCCATTGTTCATAAATTATAGTGGCGGCTTCGGTTCATTGGTAGGTAGAAATTCTTACCTTATGTTTTCGTTAGAACCCTAACCCAAGCCTATAAAATGTTGCTAAAAACTTTATATATTAAGAGCATAAATGTAGGAGCATTAGTTAACCCAAAATACATAACAAGTCATTCATCCCATCCAAACTTAATATTGAAAGTAGTTTTCCATTCATCTCCTACCTGCATTTTAATTTGATGATATCCATATTTCAAAACAATCTTTATAAATAGACATGAACCATGAAATTCATGAAGCATATTGTCTATCCTAGGAATAGGATGTCGATGCTTTACAGTGATTTTGTTGATGACTCTACACAATCCACACACATGCGCCAAGTTTTATCTTTCTTTGGCACCAATAAGTCTCGTATAGAACATGGATTCAAACTTTCTCGTATATAACCCTTCTCCATGAGCTCCTCCACTTGCCTTTGAATTTCTTTAGTCTCAGTTGGATTGACTCTATAAGCTGGTTTATTAGGAATGGCAGCACCCAAAATGAAGTCCATTTGATGTTCAGTACCTCTAATGGGAGGTAGTCCTCTAATGGGAGGTAGTCCTTTAAGTACTTCATCACGAAACAGCCTTCAAATTCTTGTAAAAGAGATTGAAACACACTAGGCAAGGCCAAGTTGTTATAGTTAGAGAGAAAAATCCTTCCTTGTATGCAAGTACAAAGATGGTATTTTGTGAAAACATTACCCTTCTCACCTCTCCAACTCTAGCCAAACAACTCACTTTCTTTCCTTTTTGTTTCAATGTTATCTCTTTTGTTGTTCTTCTTTTCACTTTTTTTCCTCTTTGATTTTTCTCTATTTTTTCACTCCATTCTTGTTTTTCTTTCCACTCTTTTTCCTCAAACTCTTTCTTTTTTTCCTCCGACTTTAATTGATTAGCAAATATATTTGCAAAACTCAAAGGTACAATGATATGAATTCAACTACTGACCCTTTGTATGTACCCGAAGGACGGATTACAAGAAACAAGGTTAAGAAGATTCAAGAGGCCTATACATTGCATCTTCAAATTCTAAATAATGTACAAGTTGAAACAAAAACTTTTGAGCCCAAAAAAATTTATAGCATTAGCATATCAAATCAAGAAAATAATGGAGTAGCAATAAACTCCACCTTACATTGGAAAGTGATTAGAAAACTTTTGCCTTTGGTAGTTGAACTACCCATTAAGACAATTTATGTCATGCCTTATTTTCTTCAATTTGTATTTACTAGCTTTTGGTAGTTGTAGTTTGTAGTTGGTAGATGAACTTAATTATATTTGAGTTATCTTTTTGGCCTACTTAAAGGCATGCAATGTTTGGGAATCATTGTTAAATACAAACAAAACCTTTGTGTTTTCTTGATATCGTTTTGATGTTATTCTTTTTCAAACCTTGCTAGGTTTGATGTTTAAACTAATTCATTGAATTAGTTTTGATCAAGCTAATTCTGGAGTGAGTCGTCTTGGAATCTAAGAGTGATCATCATCGATTTCAAGTTTGATCTAAGAGTTATTCATCTTCTAACCAGCTCTTGGTTGGAATTAGCATTATAGGCGCTCATCATACAAGAGTGGCTATTCTACCATCTTTTACAAAAGAATACCTATTCAAATAACCATCATACATGACCCTCCTATCAAATTGCCATAGTTGGCCATGTAATATGTCTCCAGCATGCATTGGTAACACATCAAAAAGAACTTCATGTTTATATTTTCCCAAAGTAAAAGATATTAAGGCTTAGGAAACGACCTTCATTGTTCCACTATCATTGAGCCATTGAAGCTTGTAAGGATTAGGATGGTGATGGGTTGGAATTTGAAACCATTTCATCAACATGGTACTTGCTACATTGGTGCAACTTCCACTATCAATGACAAGACTACAAGGAGCCCCTTAACTAAACACCACGTGCGAAACAGATTATCTCTTTGATCATCAACATCATTCTCCGTAACTTGAGTTTTAAGAAGTCTTCTTGTAATAAGTGCCAAATGACTCCAATCTTCCAATTCCTCCTCTTTCTTCTGGACTTGTTCAACTATCTCATTGATCTCTCCTTCATTTCCCATGTCTTGGCTCATGATTGTACAAACAGTAGTTAAATATGCTTAGGACCTCACACAATCAACTCACTAATTTTACACTCATGAACACTCGTGATTAACACACAAAGGTAGGCTATTTGGGGAAAGTAACTAAATTATGATCAAGATAAGTTAATTATTAAATAAAAATAAAATAAAATAATGATCAAATAAATAAAGGACACAAAGGAATTTTTTATTTTTTATTTTTGGTAGAATTGCACACTAAAAAAGAATTTGAGAAGGAAAGGTCGTTAAGATTTTGATGAAATTCCCTTTTTAATGGTAAAATATCAAACCCAACCGTTTAAATTATGAAAGAACAATATCAAACCAACGGTTCCAGATTTAGATGGTTTAGAAAAAAATGTGAATTGGAGCTTATTTAATATTCAAATAAAGATGCAAATTGTCTAATGATAAGGATTTATCCACAATATTGAGAACAGATATGATAGGTCTTTTTTTTTCAACATCTAAATATGATCTTCAATAAAAAAAAAAAAGAGAACAAAGTGAGGAGATGACAAAGAATGGTTGAAATGGCAGCAAGAAAATAAATGGACAAATTTGACGAAAAGAAAAAAAAAACAATAGCATAAGTGAAAGATAAACTCAAAATTCTAGAGTAGGCAAGAAAGATGCAACCTAGCTCGGATACAAAATTGGATAAGGCAACCCTAATCCTCAACCCAACGATCCAAACTTTGAATGAAACAAGAACCCTTGAATAAAAGAAATTAACACCTCCTTATACAAAATTCGAATCAACCAAGAGATAACGTTAGAATTGAGTCACTCCACAATCGAACTTGGTCAAGGCTTGTTGAATAACTCAAATACAATCTACCACAAGAATTGCAGGAAACTTAGAAATGACAAAAATGATGCTCAGATTTCTAAGGGTGAAAGTCTCATTTTGAGATCTCAATTTCATTCCTTCACAAACTGATTTTTACATAATAATTTGTGGGTTTTTATCATCTCCCCATAAAAGAATTGAGTGGCCATGATTTAATCCTGATCCCCTTGAGTCTAAAAGGGGACGAAGTCAATTTGACCCTTACAAACTTTATGAAATTAAATAAAGTTTTATAATACTCATGAAATGATGCTTGCAACTTCATCCGCTACTTCAATCGTGCAAATATTCACTTCTGAAGCTTCAAATGGTCATTCCTCAATCGAATTAGCTTGTAACACGTGAAATAATGGTTGAACTGAGCAGTGAGAACATTTGAGCTAGAGTCTTGATATGTCCCCTTTTCCTTTTTTTGCACCTCATTATTCATCAAGGCATTTGAAACATCTTCAAAATTAATATCATAGGCTCCATGCAGTAGAGTGGTTACTAAAAACTTGTAGGACTCCAGCAAGGAATTCAATAACAACAACGCCTTGTGTTCGTCATCAATCTTAACATCAAGATTGATCAAATTAGTGATGATTTTGTTAAAATCATCCAAATGATCAGCCATTGAGATACCTTCCTTGTAGTAAAAACGGAAGAGTTTCCTCTTCAAATAGAGTTTATTTTCCACACTCTTCTGCATATATTTCGCCTCAAGCTTGTCCCATAGTTCTTTCGCCATGGTCACCTTCATAAATGGATATTTCTGATCTTTGCCAAGACAAGATCGAATAATTCCGCTAGCTTGCCAATTTAATTTCGTCCATTCTGCTTCTACCATTTCTTCAGGCATCACCTCTTGGAGAGTAGCATCAAGATCTTGCATGACCAGCAAATCGCTAACTTTGCCTCGCCAAACACCAAAATTATTCGTTCCATCAAATTTCTCTACTTCGAGATTAGAACGACACAATCTTGATCCACGCTATGATTTAATTCAAGAGGATTCTGCCATAAGCACGATTGTGAGCACGTCTAGTGATCGATGAGGCAAAAACTTTCACAATACCTCAAATACCACAATCAGGCTCTGATACCACTTGTTATGCGCCGGAAGCGGAACGAATGTACTCACAACACCAATGAACAAAATCACACAAAGAGACACCAAGATATTTACGTGGTTCGGAGAGAAGAAGTTTTCCTACATCCACGGGTAGCAACCAATCACTAATAAACCAAGTGTTACAAGTGAATACCTCACTGTCACACTACAAAGACTCTCACCAATGTGTCACTCAACAAATACAATGTGACACATAAAACTCTCCCACCCGATACCACTTGTTAGGAATGGATATTCAGAATGGAGGGAGAACTCTCTCGTTATATAGCATTATAGAATCAAATCTCCAACGAAGACTAAATCTAATTCAAATAACCAAATCAAATCTAATCCAAATAACCAATCAAATCTAAACCAAATAACCAATCAAATGTAATTCAAATAATCCAATCAAATCTAATCCAAATAACCTAACCAAATCAAATCAAAACTTATGACAATTTACAACAAAAGATATTGTCCCCGTTGGCCTGTTACCTCACAATCTCATAGAAGAATTCATACCCTTATTATAAGAAATGCTTCATTCCCAACTCCAATCGTGGTTGGATCTGTCATGACCGAATTTTAAGTATTCATCGGTTATTTTAGAGGTTTCGACAAATCGACTGCGATGAAGAAATAAATTTTGCTCAGTTTAAAAGACATACAACACTTACGACACAAATTCAAAGTTATTTACAAAAGCAAAAAAAAAAAAAAAAGGACATGGGATGCAAAACAATTAAAAGTGAACCCCAGAAATTATACAACTAATTGATGTTGCAAGTCGAATACAACTAACATATGCTCCGGGTCGACACCCCTCTGTGATAGTAAAGCTCTCGTGCATCTCCCCACCTTGAACAGTACCTGAACTAGAAAAGGAGAAAGTGGTAAGCATAAAAATATACTTAGTAACCAACCTACTTGTAGGCTCTCATCGCTTCCTTCTAATACTAGATTTCCACGACTTTCCTTTGGTCTATAGCAAGTTCAGGCTTACCATTTACGGCGCTCATAGCTACCGTGTAGGCCTTGAAGTTCTAATTGATTCCTCATTATTCATCTACGTTTGTTGTCCCTAGTGCCTCTTCGAGATTCGTGCCAAAAATAAAAAAGTTGCATTGTTGGAGTGGTTAAAGCATGTGTCAGCTTTGTACATGGCGTTCCTCTGAGAGTTTGAATCTCTCAGGCAACCTAAAGTTTTTTTTTTTTTTGTACTAGCCTATGGCCATCGCTAAAGATATTGTCCGCTTTGGCCCGTTACCTCACGATCTCACAGAGGTATTTGCACCGTTATTATAGGAAATGCTTCATTCTGCTCTCCAACCTATTCTATCTGTCATGACCAAATTTTAGAGAATTCGACAAATCGAACTTCAACAAAAAAATAAAATTTCCACCGTGTAAGACCTACAACACCTATGTTAGAAATTCAAAGTTATTTACAGAAGATAAAAATGGCATGGGACACAGAACAAATTCAAAATGAACCCAAAAAATTTTACAACTATTTGATGTCACAGGTCGAATACAACTACAACACACTTCGAGTCGACACACCTGTGTGATAGTAGAGCTCTCGAGCATCTCCCCACAAAGTAACTGAACTAGAAAAGAAGAAAGGGGTATGTATAAAAATATAGTTAGTAACTAACCTACTTGTAGGCTCTCATTGCTTTATTCTAATACTAGGTTTACACGACTTTCCTTTGGTCTATAAGAAGTTAGGGCTTAACCTTTATTGCGCTCTAAGCTACCATGTAGGTCACAAAGTTCTAATTGATTCCTCATCAATCATCTACCTTTGTTGTCTCTAGTGCCTCTTCATGATTGGTGCCAAAAATAAAAAAGTTGCTTTGGCCGAGTGGGTAAGGCGTGTGGCTGCTAAGTACATGGGGTTTCCCCCTAAGAGTTCAAATCTCTTAGGTGATGAAAAGCTTTTTTTCTGCTAAAGGATATTGTCAGCTTTGTCTCGTTACCTCACAATCTCATAGAGGTATTCACACCCTTATTAGAAGGAATGCTTTATTCCACTCTCTAGCCGATTTTGGATATGTCATGACCAAATTTTAGATGTTTCGACAAATTGAACTAGGAATAAAAATAAATTTTGCTTTAAAAGCGATACAAAACCTATGTCAGAAATTCAAAGTTATTTACAAAAGAAATATACTACTAATTGATGTCCTAAGTCGAATACAACTACAATACACCTCGGGTCGACACTCCTCTGTGATAGTAGAGCTCTTGAGCGTCTCCCTACCTTGAAAAATACCTGAACTAGAAAAGGTAGAGAGGGGTATGTATAAAAATATACTTAGTAATCAACCTATTTGTAGGCTCTCATCGCTTCCTTTTAATGCTAGATTTCTAAGACTTTCCTTTGGTCTATAGGAAATTCGAGCTTACCCTTTACTACACTCTAAGCTACCGTGTAAGTCTTGAAGTTCTAATTGATTCCTCATTAATCATCTACCTTAGCTTTCCCTAAGGTCTCTTCGAATTTCGTTCCTGAAAAAAAAGTTGCTTTGGGCGAGTGGTTGAGGTGTGTGCCTGCTATGTACATGGTGTCTCCCCGCATGAGCTTGAATCTCTTAGGCGTTGATCAGTTCTTTTTTTTTTTACTAGCCAAAGACTGCCGCTAAAAGATATTGTTCGCTTTAGTTCATTTTTTTTTACTAGCCAAAGACTGCCGCTAAAAGATATTGTCCGCTTTGGCATGTTACCTCATGATCTCATAGAAGAATTCACACCCTTATTATAAGAAATGCTTCATTCCCAACTCCAACCATGGTTGGATCTGTCATGACTGAATTTTAAGTATTTATTGGTTATTTTAGAGGTTTCGACAAATCAAACTACGACGAAAGATAAATTTTGCTCAATTTAAAAGACATACAACACCTATGATATTCATTTAAAGTTATTTACAAAAGGAAAAAAAAGGACATGGGATACAAAACAATTAAAGATGAACCCCAAAAATTATACAACTAATTGATGTCCCAGGTCGAATACAACTAACATACACTCTGGGTTGACACCCCTCTGTGATAGTAGAGCTCCCGAGCATCTCCTCACCTTGAATAGTACCTGAACTCTTAAAGAAGAAAGTGGTAAGTATAAAAATATACTTAGTAACCAACTTACTTGTAGGCACTCACTTCTTCCCTACTAGGTTTCCATTCCTTTCCTTTGGTCTATAGGAAGTTCGGGCTTACCCTTTACTGTGATCTAAGCTACTGTTTAATCTCGAAGTTCTTATTGATTCNCTCTAAGCTACCATGTAGGTCACAAAGTTCTAATTGATTCCTCATCAATCATCTACCTTTGTTGTCTCTAGTGCCTCTTCATGATTGGTGCCAAAAATAAAAAAGTTGCTTTGGCCGAGTGGGTAAGGCGTGTGGCTGCTAAGTACATGGGGTTTCCCCCTAAGAGTTCAAATCTCTTAGGTGATGAAAAGCTTTTTTTCTGCTAAAGGATATTGTCAGCTTTGTCTCGTTACCTCACAATCTCATAGAGGTATTCACACCCTTATTAGAAGGAATGCTTTATTCCACTCTCTAGCCGATTTTGGATATGTCATGACCAAATTTTAGATGTTTCGACAAATTGAACTAGGAATAAAAATAAATTTTGCTTTAAAAGCGATACAAAACCTATGTCAGAAATTCAAAGTTATTTACAAAAGAAATATACTACTAATTGATGTCCTAAGTCGAATACAACTACAATACACCTCGGGTCGACACTCCTCTGTGATAGTAGAGCTCTTGAGCGTCTCCCTACCTTGAAAAATACCTGAACTAGAAAAGGTAGAGAGGGGTATGTATAAAAATATACTTAGTAATCAACCTATTTGTAGGCTCTCATCGCTTCCTTTTAATGCTAGATTTCTAAGACTTTCCTTTGGTCTATAGGAAATTCGAGCTTACCCTTTACTACACTCTAAGCTACCGTGTAAGTCTTGAAGTTCTAATTGATTCCTCATTAATCATCTACCTTAGCTTCCCTAAGGTCTCTTCGAATTTCGTTCCTGAAAAAAAAGTTGCTTTGGGCGAGTGGTTGAGGTGTGTGCCAGCTATGTACATGGTGTCTCCCCGCAAGAGCTTGAATCTCTTAGGCGTTGATCAGTTCATTTTTTTTTACTAGCCAAAGACTGCCGCTAAAAGATATTGTCCGCTTTGGCCTGTTACCATATGATCTCATAGAAGAATTCACACCCTTATTATAAGAAATGCTTCATTCTCAACTCCAACCATGGTTGGATCTGTCATGACTGAATTTTAAGTATTTATCGGTTATTTTAGAGGTTTCGACAAATCGAACTACGACGAAAGATAAATTTTGCTCAATTTAAAAGACATACAACACCTATGATATTCATTCAAAGTTATTTACAAAAGGAAAAAAAAGGACATGGGATACAAAACAATTAAAGATGAACCCCAAAAATTATACAACTAATTGATGTCCCAGGTCGAATACAACTAACATACACTCTGGGTTGACACCCCTCTGTGATAGTAGAGCTCCCGAGCATCTCCTCACCTTGAATAGTACCTGAACTCTTAAAGAAGAAAGTGGTAAGTATAAAAATATACTTAGTAACCAACTTACTTGTAGGCACTCACTGCTTCCCTACTAGGTTTCCATTCCTTTCCTTTGGTCTATAGGAAGTTTGGGCTTACCCTTTACTGTGATCTAAGCTACTGTTTAATCTCGAAGTTCTTATTGATTCCTCATCAATCATCTACCTCTGTTGTCCCTTATGTCTCTTCAAGATTCATGCCTAAAATAAAAAAGTTGCTTTGGTCGAGGGTTTAAGGTGTGTGCCTGCTAAGTACATGGGGTTTCCCAAGAGAGCTTGAATCTTTTAGGCGACGAAAAGTTTTTTGTTTTTTTTTACTAGCCAAAGGCCACCGCTAAAAGATATTGTCCGGTGATATGAACCACGCCCAAGGAATTTCCATACCTCAAGGTCCAGTTACAAGGACAACAGCCAAGAAGGTACAAGAAACCTTGTACACTTATATTCAAGCTATGGTGAGCTCATCAAAGGAAATTCTATAAGGCGTTGGAGACCTTTCTTATATGTTGTGCGAAGTGGAGCTTCAAGAAAGAGATGCATTAAATGCAGTTTAAGTTGCATTTAATGAACTCAGCTAAATTTATGGAACTAGTCCAAGGATGAAATCTGAATATCATCAAATTAGAATGCATGTAAGAGATGAAGAGAAAACAATTTTCAAAATTAAGTTTGGATTATATGAATGGTTTGTTATGCCATTTGGGTTATCTAATGCTCCTAGTACATTTATGCCCTTAATAAATCACGTTTTGAGACAATATTTGGGAAAACGTGCTATGTATATTGATGATTTTTTAATTTATTTGAAGACTTTGCATGATCATGTGGAGCATGTTAAGTTAGTTTTGATTACACATAGAAAGGACAAATGTCATTCTAACTTTAATATGTGTAGTTTTTGCAGGTAAAAAGTTCACTTCCTCGGTTTCATAGTCAGTAAAAGTAGAGTAGAAGTAGATAAAGAGAAAGTTAAAGTCATTAGCGATTTGCCTATCATAAAAAAATGCAAGTGAAGTTTAGAGTTTTCATGGGTTAACTAGCTTCTATAAGAGATTTAAAATATTTTAGCACCATAGCTGCCCATGAAATGATTTAGTGAAAAAAATATTGTTTTTAAAGGGGGAAATGCAGGAAAATGCATTCAATTTGCTTAAGATGAAATTAAGAAATTAAGCAATGGATAACTCTGAGGACTAGGGTTGCAACGCTGGACCCCGAAGGAGGGTGGATTGTGATAACCCACATTCGTTAGAGAGGGGATAAAAAGTGAGTGTGGAAACCACCGTAGTACGTAACGAGCCAACCCAGAATATATCTACTAGTGATGAGCTTGGTCTTTTACAAATGATTAGTTGTAATAGCTTAGTTGGTTAGAATGTGTGACTATTAACTGCAACGTTCAAAAAATAGAACTTTTTCTATTGAATAAAAACCCTTAATTTTTTAGGTGTAGCTTCTAGTCGTTGAAATAAAATGTAAATGCATCTTCGAGTCGAATTTTTTTTAGGTATCCCTTTTAAAGAGTTTGAAGCATATTGACACTAGCTATATTGTTTTCTAGAGTGTTAAAACGAAATTGAAGCCTTTTAGGTTTGTGCATACCCCAAATGAACCTAAGCTCACGACATAATCTATGAACATAATCTATGAACAAAAGGGAACCAAAAGATATTTAAAAAGAGAGAAAACCAAAAAAGTAGCACGGATGCCAACAAAGGAATAGGGAAGCAAATGGGGAAGAAGAAATATAAGAGAGACGAGGGGGCTTTGGAGGCTTGAAATGTTAGATTATGGCGGGCAAAAATGTCTCTAGATGCACTAAATTTTGTCACGTAGCATACATTGGCTAAAAAAATTAGCAAGCGTCGGGAAATCTATCAATGTCTTTCGATGCTTGTCAATTTAGTTGGCCTTTTCCATAAAATTTTGTTCTTTTGGAGAGATATTTCTTCTAACCATGGTAAAGCAAATATTGATTCTCATCTTTACTACATTTTCATTTATCGCAAAACAAATTATCGCAAGATTTAGAATATGAGTATTGTAGTCTATTAATTCTCGCAGAGTTCCTAACTAACACGCTGTGTGTTAAGTTAGGAATAATAAATATTTCTGACCTTTGGTATATATGATGTTACATGCTGCTAAAAAAAATTAGTAGATGGGCCGTAATTGATCGAGAGCAAGTCTTATATATGTGTCCAAAAATCCTAAATAACCATATAAAAATAACCTAAGTTAGAGGTAGTTGAAATACGTCACTAACTTACAAATGATCCTAGGAAAAGAAAATAGGAATCTAGGAATCAAGGTTTAATAAAACTCAAGAACAACTAGAAAGATAAGTACTAAACTTGTAAATGACAAGTTAGCTACTTATTGAATAAATGAATTACTCATCAAGATTATTTTAACTTTTCTAGTCAAATAAAGAAGTTGCAGGCCAACTGAGGATAGCAAGCTAGAGACGACAAGGAATCCTTTTCTAAGTCTGGTTTAAGTACATGTATTTTTGTTGTTGAAAACTTACCTTGATTATTTTGTGTTGTAAAAAGTACTTGATTCACATGTTTTACTTGTCATGTATGAGAATGTTTTGTTCCATAACTTTTTTTCGAAGCAAAATGTTTATGTGAGTGGTAACTTATGTGAATTGAGCTATCGATGAGCGGGTATTATAGAAGCATTGCTCGAGAACTGTGCGGTGATAGAGGATATTGTCCCAAGGCATTTAATCGTTTGCTTGCATACAATCGTTGGTATATTTTGAATATTTACATTTCTTTTTTAGTAGTTTGTTGACTATTGGTCGAGATAAGAAGCACTGCTCAAGAACTATGTAATCATAGAGGGGATCGTGCAAGGCATCCAGTCGTCTGTTTTTTTTTTTTTAATTTATCTTGAATTTCTACATTTCTTTTTTAGTTATTTGTTGAATATTGGTCAAGGTAAGAAGGGGTGCTCCATATTTGTTTGAAATTCTACATTTCTTTTTCAGTTGTTTGTTGATTATTTGTTGAGGTAAGAATTCTATATTTATGTGTATTTTTAATTTATTTAGAAATTCTACATTTCATTTTTCATTGTTTGTTGACTATTCGTCGAAGTAAGAATCGCTACTCGAGAATTGTGCAGTCTTAGAGGGGGTCGTCTGGTCAAGTCATCTGTTTATTTTGAATTTCTACGTTTCCTCTTTAGTTCTTTATTGTTGACTATTGGTCGATATACATCTATTTATTTTTTATTTTTTATTTTTTAACTGAATTGTACTCTCAACACGTTCTCCATCTGTTATTTAACTTGAACAGTACTAACTTTTATAGGATTGTACTATAAACACGCTCTCCATTTGTTATTAAACTTGAACACTAACTTTTATTGGATTTCATGAATTGTACTTCGAACACGTTCTCCATGCCACACTAACTTTTATTGGATTGTACTCATTTCAACTTTACCTTATTGTATTTAAGTTTCAAAAATCACGTGGAAACCTAACTGCTTTTTGTGAGATCCCACAATGGTTGGAGAGGGGAATGAAGTATTCTTTATAAGAATGTGGATACAACTCCCTCGTGACGCATTTTAAAATTGTTAGGCTGACAGTGATACGTAATGGGCCAAAATGAACCATTTTTTATAAGGTTGTGGAAATCCCTGCCCAGTAGACGCGTTTTGAAACCGCGAGGCTGATGACGATACGTAATGGGTTAAAGTATAAAACAACAGCTTGCGGTGGGCTTGGGCTATTACAAATGGTATCAGAGCTAGTCATCGAGCAGTGTACCAACGAGGACGCTGGTCCCCAAGGGGGTGGGTGGATTGTGAGATCTCACATCAGTTTGAGAAAGGATCAAACATTTCTACATTTCTGTTACACAGGGCATTCATGGGCCAGGATTCTTATTCATAACTCGAAGTCTTCATCCATCTTTAGTGGCTTGTAGTCTAGCATGTGAGTAGGGTTCGTCATATGTTTTCTTATCATGGACATGTGGAATATATCGTGGACGCTTGAGAGTGAGAGTGGTAAGGCCAATTTATACGCTACCAGATCAATTTGTTCTAGAATTTTGAAGTTTCCGATGAAGTGAGGACTTAGCTTGCCCAGAGCGT
Source organism: Cucurbita moschata (assembly GCF_002738365.1). NCBI lineage: Eukaryota > Viridiplantae > Streptophyta > Magnoliopsida > Cucurbitales > Cucurbitaceae > Cucurbita > Cucurbita moschata. The sequence goes on along the minus strand of NW_019268584.1, from coordinate 434,152 downwards.
ACTTGTAAGAAAAGTAAAGGTGTAATGCACACAAAGAATGAAGGGGAAGACAAATGGTCATTTTTGTTTCTCTTGGACGAACACAACACTGGTGAGATAGAGGGGTAGGTTCCAACATACAAAGACAGTTAACACCATGAGAAAGAAGGAGAAGGAACATGATGTAGACAACGAGTTTTGAGACAGAGCAATGAAGAAAGGAAAATGCATGAAAACGGGTGGAGAAGACAAAATCCACCTAGTCGGACCCAAACTCGAATACCCGCAACCTCATTCCAACCAAGCAACGTCATACCTAGTTTGGTCAAGTAACCTAAAATACAAAGCCTTGGCCCAACAATGCAATCAGATACCCTCCAACCACCATTCCAGTCCAGTCTAGTAGTCTACTTCCTCTGTGCTTGGCCCAGAAACTCACATTCAAGCCAAAATACATAGAACCCGACCCAACTCATGATCCACTACACAAACCTGTGTGCCAACATGAACATTCAAACCCGTGCCTCGACCCATTTCACGACCTACTCATGTGTCAATGTCCCTCAGCGACAGAGTCACTGCTGCATCACCGGCCCCTTATCTTAGCTTCTTGAAATCCTAAGCTAAAAAATGGCATATTTGGCTCCGTTTGACATTTTTTGACACCTACCCTAATGTTATTTACCCTTCCGAAGCTGATTTTTACTTTAAGAAAGATAATTAAAGTCAGTATAATGTCTTATTTCTTAAGTTTAAGTTAAATAAGATTAGAAATGTAAATTACTAACGAAGCAAGATGTACATTTTAATAGGAAACAACTCCCGAAGATACTTGGAGCAACTTCAAGAGATAGAATTCAAATGTACTTGAGTTTAGAGAAAATGCCAGTCAAGGTCAACCAAGTAAGTTATCTTACTATCGGCTTGGTTGGACGACTAGATTTATGTATGACAACACGTGCCCAGTGGTCCTTGCACGTGCCATTTATACTTTATATTTTATGAGTTGGTGACTATATTATATGATGATGATGCATGTTATATGATGATGCTATATGATGTTATATTAGTTTATACAATGATGTTAGATAATGACATTGTATGATGATGATGCATGACAACATGACGATGTAAAATGTAAGATTATAAGATTGATTAATATGACATTATTTTCTATTAAGACATGGCACGTGTATTATATGCCAAGATGCACTATGAGATTGAGTTTCTCTAATATACAAGCTTAAGTAATGTTAATGATGATAAACCTATAAGGTCAATGAATGGATAATATGTGAAGGGTATATAGGGTTGTGTCATAAAGATATTCGGAAGAAGAAAAACCCTAGGGACCTCATGCATTTTGTGTGTACATATACATCGAGTTACTTCCCATTTATGATGATGAGTACGGATTCGTATACTAGATGATGATGATGATCATGTCTCGCATGACACTCAAGGGTCTGCTGACCTCCAGACGTCGCTACAGATAGCTAGCTCAACTATGATGGGTCCAAGGGGTGCGAACCGTCTTGGGATCCATTCTCGCACATGTGAGTCGTGTGAAGGGAAGTACTACACATCTAATTTTGTCTGGACTGGAGGCCACCCCTATGATAATTTTAATGATAGGTCCCTAAGATCATTAGTTGCATGTGTTTGCATTCTCTAACCCCAATAGTGGGGTCACTTATGAGTATTTCTTAAAATACTCAAGCCGTGTGCTACTTCTATTTTAGGTAAAACCAAGACACCTCTGCACAGCTGAAGACGACATCACAAATAGAGATAACGACAAGTGCATAGGATAGTAGTATTTTATTTTCTTAGACTTAGGTTAGTATAGGGCGTTTTTACTTTGATGTTTTAATTTTTTTAGTTACTATTTATTTATGTTGTTTTAAAAATGCTTTCGAACGCGCAAGTCCATGACAGTGTTTTAAGATAAAGTTTAAATGATTAATTTCGTATAGGAGCATAGGAAATTATGATGATAGCAACTTTAGGTTAATAGAAATCTATGATCGTTACATTTGCTATCAGAGCTCTAGGTTATAGATTATGTAGACTAGCCTACGAGATAGGCTTGACACGTTCCATGGTCTCACCATCGATGTCCCATCACCGTCAGGTATGTATTGTATAAGATAAGAAAAAGAAACGCCTTTCATTGCATGTACTTTGTCAGTTTACTAATATTGAATGCAATTTAGTATCAAATTTTTTATGCTCTGATTATATGCTCGATGGTAGCATGATGTTCGACCTGGTTGTATTTCTATGAATATGCCATGTTTGCGTGATTATATGTGATATGATGCAATTTATGTTATCAAGCTATAGACTTAAGAAAAATTATATATTGGTTTTAGAATCATGCCACACAGAGGACAAGGAAGAGGACGACGAGGAAGGAGACGATCCCCTATTAAAGGTAGAGGAAGAGGTGGGGGTGAAGATAGACCACCTTGTGAAGGTTCAGTGACTAGGACAGACGTAGTTGTACCACCTCAAGTTGTGCCACCTCAGGCTTCACACCTCCAGTGGCACTGACAACTGGAACAAATCCCACTCCAAATCTGATGTGAGATTCGTTTTAGGCAATACGATGATGACCACTCATCAGGGCCAATAGGGTGTGGAAATGGGAATGAAGCCAACAAGTCAATAGGACATCCTAACTGCTTATTGTTAGATCCGGCATAAGTTGGAGAGAGAAATGAAGCATAACTTATAAGAGTGTAGAAATATCTCCCTAGTAGATGCGTTTTAAAATAGTGAGGCTCACGGTGATACATAACGAGTTAAAGAGGACAATTTCTACTAGTGGTTGGCTTCAACTGTTACAAATGGTATCAGAGCTAGTCACTGAGTGGTGTGCCAGCATGGACGCTTGATAAGGATCATGGTGTTCCAAATTTCAAATATTCCAACTGGACCTATTACACGATCAAAGGCCAAGAAGATTTAACAAGCATTCATTCTTCATCTACCAAATTGGATAGGCTCGGTTCAACAATTATTTCGTGTGTTACAAGCTGATTTGATTGAGGAATGACTATTTGGAGCTTCAAAAGTTAACATTTGCTGGGTTGAAGTAGCCGATGAAGTGGCTTGCACTTGATTGATAAGTTGTTACAAAACTTTATTTATTATTTTTAATTTCATAATTCTTATAATGGGCAAAAGGGTGGAAGTGATTGCTCAAATTTACTTCGTTATCTGTGTAGATTTCAGGAGATCAGGATTAAATCATGACCACTAACTTCGATAGTGGGCATTTAAAGAATTGAAAGTTTCTAGGGTGGGGAGACTAAAAGTACCCACAAATTATTATCTCAAAATTAGATTGTGAAGGAAGGAAATTGAGATCTCAAATTGAGACTTTTACCCTTAGAAATCTTAGCATCTGAGTCATTCAATCAAGCCTTGATCTAGTTTCATTATGAAATGACTCAATTTAGAACAAGGTTTTAAATCTTGCTTCTTGATCTTTGAATGTGTTTGAGGAATAGTCCACATTGACTAATTAAGGAAGAAGATCATGAGTTTATAATACGTAAGAAATACTATTTCCATGGTTTGATCCACTATTACTAACATTTTACTTAGTCTTAATCGAGCATTTTGGATGAGATTTCATAGGTAATATTATCCTTTTCTATTGAATCAAAACCCTTGAATTGAGTTATAATGTTAATTTTTTTTAGGTACCACGTTGCTAATTAAGGAAGAATATCATGAGTCTATAATAAGTAAGAAATACTATTTCCATTCTTTGGTTCACCATTACTAACACTATTACTTAGTCTTAATCAAGCATTTTCTATCATATTTCATATGTAATATTATCCTTTTCTATTGAATCAAAACCCTTGGATTGAGTTATAATGTTAATTTTTTTTAGATATCCCTTTTAAGGCGTTTGAGAAATAAACCTAAATTGAAACTTGTTTTAGGTTTGGGCATACCAAATGAAAATAAGTGACCGCATAGCCATTCACAAAACAAAAAAAAAAAAAGAAGAAGAAGATGGAAGAAAGATAGTGCCAATAAAGGAGTAGGGAAGCAAATGGGGAAAAAGAAATATAAGAGAGATGAGGGGGCTTTGGAGACTCCAAAGGTTAGATTGTGGTGAACAAAATATCTCTAGACGTACTAAATTTTGTCACGTAGCATACATTGGTTAACAAAATTATCAATGTCTTTAGATGCTTGTCAATTTAATTGGCCTTGTCCATAAAATTTTTTGCTTTCGAAGAGCTATTTCTGTTAACCATGGTAAACCAAATAATAATTCTCATTTTTACTATATTTTCATTTATCGCAAAACAAATTGGCGCAAAATTTAGAATATGAGTATTGTAGTCTACTAATTCTCGCACAGTTCCTGACCAACGCATTGTGTGCTAAGTTAGGAACAATGAGTATTCCTGACCTTTGGTTTATACGATGTTACATGCTGCTAGAGAAATTAGTAGACAAACTATAATTGACTGAGAGCGAGTCTTTTTTAGTTATTTGTTGACGGTCGGTCGAGGTAAGAAGCGCTGCTCTAGAAATGTGAGATCATAAAGGGGGGTTGTCCCAAGGCATCTAGTCGTCTGTTTATTTTGAATTTCTAAATTCTTTTTTAGTTGTTTGTTTAATATCAGTTAAGGTAAGAATTGCTACTCGACAATTGTTCGAAATTGTACATTTCTTTTTTAGTTGTTTATTGATTATTGGTCAAGGTAAGAAGTGTTGTTCGTCACAGAGGGGGTCGTCCCAAGGCGTCTGTATATTTTTAATTTATTTGGAAATTCTACATTTATTTTTTCGTTGTTTGTTGACTATCAAGTGAGAATCGCTGTTGGAGAATTGTGCAGTCTCAGAGGGCTTGTCTAGTCAAGTCATCTGTTTACTTTGAATTTCTACTTTTCTTTTTTAGTTGTTTGTTGTTGACTATTGGTCAATATACATCTATGTATTTTTAATTTTTAATCTTTTAACTTAAGTGTACTCTAAACATATTCTCCATATGTTATTTAACTTGAACAGTACTAACTTTTATAGGATTGTACTATAAACACGCTCTCCATTTGTTATTAAACTTGAACACTAACTTTTATTGGATTTCATGAATTGTACTCCGAACACATTCTCCATTTGTTATGAACTTGAACAATACTAACTTTTATTGGATTGTACTCATTCAACTTTACCCTATTGTATTGAAGTTTTGAAAATCATATGGAAACCGAATTACTTATCGTAAGATCTCACATTGGTTGGAGAGGGGAATGAAGCATTCTTTATAAGGGTGTGGATACCCTAGTAGCGCGTTTTGAAATTGTTAGGCTCACACTGATACGTAATGGGTTGAAATGAACAATATTTACTAGCATTTGGACAAGGGAACAAATCATTCCTTGTAAGGTTGTGGAAACCTCTACCTAGTAGACGCATTTTGAAATTGTGAGGCTGATGACAATATGTAATAGGTTAAAGCATACAATAACTGCTAGCGGTGGGCTTGGACTATTACAAATGGTATCAGAGATAGTCATCGGGCGGTGTGCCAACGAGGACGCTGGCCCCTCAAGGGGGTGGATTGTGAAATCACACATCGGATGGAGAGAGGATGAAATATTTCTTGTAAGGGTGTGAAAACCTCTTCATTGTAGACTTGAAAAAAACTACATTTCTGTTGCACAAGGCTTTTAATTCATGGGCCAAGATTCTTAGTCATAACTCAAGTCTTCATCCAGCTGAAGTGAATGTAGACATATTTTAGTTAATGGTTCTATAATGGATATAGTAAGTTAATGTTGCAAACCTCAAGATACTATTACAACAAAGGATGATAAATATGGAGAGCACTGATTCAAAATTATCTTGATTCATCCACGTTGAATTGCCAAAACATTTGACTCTTCCGCCATTGCAATATAAAGGATTAGTCAATCAAATAATAGATAATAAATGAGTCCGTTTAAAAATAATATTATTCTCGTCAGACTTAAACCTAATTAAAAAAGTAACGGTTCGGACAATTTCGTCCTCCCCTTCGACAAAGTCTAAGTAAAGAGACCGAAGGAAAGTAAGGTTTTGATCGAAAATTATCTTCAAGAACAAAGAAAAAAATTGTTATGCTTAATATCTTAAGTTTCATCGGTATCTATCTTAATTCTTTCCTTTGTTTAAGTAGTTTCCTCTTGCCAAATTGCGTGAGGGCTATGCTTCTTTGAATCCAATAGTAATGCCAAAATACCTCTATTCTTTTTTTCTGTTATATTTTGTTTGGCAAGCTGCCATAAGTTTCCATATGATTTGGGCCAGGATTCTTATTCATAACTAAAGTCTTCATCCAACTGAAGAGGCTTGTAGTCTAACACGTGAGTAGGGTCCGTCATATTTTTTCTTAGCATGGACATGTGGAATACATCGTGGATGCTTGAGAGTGAGAGTGGTAAGACCAACTTATACGTTATCAGATGAATTTGTTCTAGAATTTCGAAGTGTCCAATAAAGCGAGGACTTAGCTTGCCCTTATGTCCAGACCTCAAGACACCCTTCATTGAATCAACTCTCAAGAATACCATGTCCCCCTACTTCAAATTCCAAGCTTCTGCGCCTCACATACACATAGCTATTTTGTCTACTTTGAGTGGTGTACATCCTTGCCCTCATTTTTGTTGAATAAAACATTAAATGCCATGTTTATTAAAAGTCATTTTTAGTTAATTTGTTAGTAGATTTTAAATTGAAAAGTTAGTGGGAAAGAAAAGGCTAAGAGCAAATAATGGCCGGTGTCATTTTATAGCTATAATTAGATTTAGAAAAGTTTATAAATACATTGTTTAACTATTGTAAAGTCAGCATATAAAATGAAAAGAACATAGAAGTAATAGAAGAGGTTTTATTTCTTTAGATAAACAGAGTGTTCTTTGTCTCCTTCCATCTCGTGTGTGTGTGTGAGATTTATTTCACAAATTAGTAAGTTTTCTTTAACAATTTGGTATCAGAGCCAATGGCGTATGTGATGGGTCAAATGCCGCTACCATGACTAACGAAGACAAACTACGAGAATTGAAGCATTCAAATCAAAGCTCTTCTCGGTTCTCAAAATGCATGGGAGATGGTCGAAGAAGGGTTCGAAGAACCAAAAGATACCACGGGTTATATGGTAGCACAAAACAAAGCGTTAAAAGAGGTGTGATCAAAGGATAAGGTGACACTATACATGTTGTTCCGAGCCATTGACGAGTCGGGCTTTGAGAAAGTGTTCAAAGGAACTAACCGAGTCAAGCAAGTGCGTCTCCTAACTCTTCGTGGCGAGTTGGAGAGCATAAAGATGAAGGAGTCAGAAAGTGTATCTGACAACATTACGCGTGTACAGACTGTGGTCAACCAACTCAACCGAAATGGAGAAAGGTTAGCCGAGACGCGAGTTGTGGAGAAGATTTTTAGGTCATTAACCAACAATTTTGAGAATGTTGTATGTGCGATAGAAGAGTCAAAGAACCTAGCGACGTTCACAGTCAACGAACTCGCCGGTTCTCTCGAGGCACACGAGCGACATAAGAAGAAGAAGGAGGAAACACTCGATCAAGCACTTCAGACCAAGGCATCAATCAAAGATGAAAAGGCACTCTACTCTCAAATTTTCAAGGTAGAGGTCGTAGTTGGGAAAGTAGTGAAAATGGTCGTGGTGGTCAAGGCATCAGTCATGAAGGATACTATAAGGAGAAGGGACACTCGAGCCAAGCAAATTGGCGTGGTAGAGGAAGCAGTCAAGGAAAAGGCGGCCGATCAACTTATTCCAACATTCAGTGCTACAAATGTCACAAATATGGTCGCTATGCAAATGATTGTAACTCTGAAAGATGTTACAATTGTGACAGAGTGGGGCATTTTGCAAAAGATTGTCGAGCCGATAAAAAGGTAGAAGAAAAAATCAACCTAGTCTTGGATGACGCAACAAACGAAGGTCTTCTCTTGATGGCTCAAAATGAAGATCTGAAAGCGAAAGAACACGGCAGCGTGAAAGAGGATGGCGGTAGTCGTGAGGCGGTGGAAACCGTTGGAAATGAGAGGATACGCAGCGGATTTGGCAAAATCGTGATATCGGAGACGAGAAAATCAAAGATGTATTATGGATTGAACAGGCGATTGAAAACGGTGCCGATGCAAGTTTTGGAATTAAGAGACATGACAGCAAAGAGGGATGAAAAGAGAGAGAGAGCATTCAGAAAGGAGAAAAACGAAGATGAAAGAGAATAAAAGATGAACACAGAGCTGAAGAAGGAGAAACTAATGAATGAAAAGGAAGAACAATTGGATAATAGAAAGTTTGGGCCCGAAGAGAGAGCTTCAATGGTGACAAAGAAAATTTGAGGAAGAAAAGAGAAAGAGGTTATTGGATGAATTTGGTAGGGTTATTGAAGATTTGGAGAGAAAGGTCGATTCGAAAACGAAGGTGAAAGTAGAGATTGAAAAAGAAAAGAAAGCTTTAGAAATGGAGATTGAAAGGTCAGAGAAGAGAAGGAAGCTGAGTGACTATCTCAAATAGAAAAAGGAATAGAATGAGAAGGTAATTTCTGAGCTTGTGGAGAGAATTGAAGAAAGTAGGAATAAAGAGAATGACTTATTAATGGAGGTTGATGGTTTAGTGGAAGAGTTAGTGAGGGAGGAGAAAGATGCAGAGATGTTAACTCAATAAAGAGATTCACTCGATGTGAATCTGAATCAAGTCTAACAGGAGGTAGTGAGTTTACGACACACGATTGAGATAATCACTCATGATAAAGCTGAAATGGAGGAGGCGAAAGTAGAAGTGAAAAATGTCGTTCGGGTCATGTTCTGGGTAAGTGGGTCGAAGTTGAGCAGGCATGCACGAATTGGAGTTTGGTCGAGGCGCGGATAATCGGATTGTTGGGTTCTAGGTTGTGGGTCGAGTGGTGACGGGCTGGTAGACACACGATGTGGATTGGGGTGAAGCTTCGCTGGGCTAGACTAACGTTTGAGCATGTGCTGGCATGTGCTTGCACATGCGTCGAAGGGCTGAGAATACTAGTGAGTTTAGATACAGACATGTGATTTAGGTTCTACTTCCTATTGAGGCTGAGGTTCGATTTTAGGCTTGTACCTTAGACAATTTTCATTTATCCTTTTGGTTTTTCTTTTCCTCCCATTTGGATCTATTTAATTTTGGCTAAATTTTAATGGTTTATTGCATATTAAATTTATAGAATAATAGCCCACTTTTATATTTAATTTTTTTTTTGTATGATTATCGATATTTATTTAACCTCACGACTCAAAATAAAGTCAATGATTAGAGTAAACATGTCAATAACTTTGATATTAACTTTCAAATCCAAATGTCAAAATTTCCACCATTTCTAGATGGTTCTCCATTATTAACTTCTAATTTAAATTAACATCAAATTAGCATATGCTCAATAATTGAAATTTTATTTTCTAGTCTAAAATGTATGATATTCCATATTATACCTAAAAAAAATGCAGGAGACTTACACGGTTGACAAGAGGAAGGTTTGAGATCAAGACTTACTGGATTGGGATCAAAACTTACACCGTTGACGATATTTATCTCTCTTATTTGTCTTCTTCCCCATTTGCTTCCCTATTACTTCCCTGGCACCCTCTTTCTTCCATTTTTTTTGTGTTTTCCTCGTGGGTTACGACGACATCGGGGGGCTATTCATTTTCGGCGTTCGAGGGAGTTTGCTACTTTTTGGATTTTCTCTCTTTTTAAATATTTTTTGTTTCCATTGTTCATAAATTATAGTGATGGCTTCGGTTCATTGGTAGGTAGAAATTCTTACCTTATGTTTTGGTTAGAACCCTAACCCAAGCCTATGAAATGTTGCTAAAAACTTTATATATTAAGAGCATAAATGTAGGAGCATTAGTTAACCAAAAAGACATAAGTGGTTCATCCAATCCAAACTTAATTTTGAAAGTAATTGTCCATTCATCCCCTACCTGCATTTTAATTTGATGATATCCATATTTCAAAACAATCTTTATAAATAGACATGAACCATGAAATTCATGAAGCATATTGTCTGGCCTAGGAATAGGATGTCGATACTTTACAATGATTTTGTTGATGGCTCTGCACAATCAACACACATGCGCCAAGTTTTATCTTTCTTTGGCACCAATAAGTCTCGTATAGAACATGGATTCAAACTTTCTCTTATATAACCCTTCTCCATGAGCTCCTCCACTTGCCTTTGAATTTCTTTATTCTCAGTTGGATTGACTCTATAAGCTGGTTTATTAGGAATGACAGCACCCAAAATGAAGTCCATTTGATGTTCAGTACCTCTAATGGGAGGTAGTCCTTTAAGTACTTCATCACGAAACATGTCTTCAAATTCTTGTAAAAGAGATTGAAACACACTAGGCAAAGCCAAGTTGTTATAGTTAGAGACCAAAATCCTTCTTTGTACGCAAGTACAAAGATGGTATTTTGTGAAAACATTACCCTTCTCATCTCTCCAACTCTAGCCAAACAACTCACTTTCTTTCCTTTTTGTTTCAATGTCATCTCTTTTGTCGTTCTTCTTTTCACTTTTTTTTCTCTTTGATTTTTCTCTATTTTTTCACTCCATTCTTGTTTTTCTTTCCACTCTTTTTCCTCAAACTCCTCCTTTTTTTTTTCCTCCAACTTTAATTGATTAGCAAATATATTTGCAAAACTCCAAGGTACAATGATATGAATTCAACTACTGACCCTTTGTATGTACCCGAAGGACGGATTACAAGAAACAAGGTTAAGAAGATTGAAGAGGCCTATACATTGCATGGATTAGCAATAAACTCCACTTGACATTGGAAAGTAATTTAGAAAACTTTTGCCTTTGGTAGTTGAACTACCGATTAAGACAATTTATGTCATGCCTTATTTTCTTTATTATTATTATTATTATTATTTATGTTATTTATTTATTATTTTTTTTAAGAAGCAACTTGATTTAGAAAGACTTAGTTCAAAATATCTTATGCTTCAAAAGAATTTAGTAAAGTATTGATGTGTTATTCAGCCTATGAAATTTGGAAAACTATTGAAGTAAGTTATGAAGGAACAAATCAAGTTAAAAAACAAAGATTAACATTCATAATTATGAACTATTTAAAATGGATGCAAATGAGTATATAAGTCATATGTTTACTAGATTTACTAATATTCTAAATGCTTTGAAAAATCTTGGAAAAATATATTCGACTTCCGAAAATGTAAGGAAAATTCTAGATCTCTACCTAGAAGTTGGGAAACAAAATGCCTACAATTCAAGAGGGAAAGGATCTCACAAAGCTTTCTTTGAATGAACTTTTTGGTTCTCCCATGACACATGAGATTAGCAAGAAGGAGAACATGGAAGAGGAAACCAAAAAGTATAGCCCTAAAGTCCATCACAGAAGTTGACTCTGACGATGAGGAAGCCCTTGATGAAAATGAAGTTGCCTACCTCACATAAGTATAAAAGTTTCATCAAAAAGAAAAAAACAATTTAAGAAACATTTCACCAACCAAAAAGAGTCAAAAGGTGAAAAGAGTAAAAATGATAAAATAATATGTTATGTATATAAAAATTCGGGTCACATAAGTATGAATTGTCCTCTCCTCAAATCATCTAAGATATCCAAGAAGAAAGCAATGAAGACTCCTTGGGATGATAGTGATGAAAGTGCAAGTGTCGAAGAAGTAGAAAATTCTTGAATCTCATTCTTAGGATGAATTATTAAATTTCTTTTATTTTAGAAGCAACTTGATTGATGAGGAATTTATTTTAATTTAGAAGAAGTAGAAAATTTATTTTATTTTTGAAGAGACACTAGGCACAACAAAGGTAGATGATTAATGAGGAATCAATTAGAACTTCGAGACCTACACGGTAGCTTAGAGCGTTGTAAAGGTTAAGCCTGAACTTCCTATAGACCAAAGGAAAGTCGTGGAAATCTAGTATTTTTATACTTACCACTTTCTCCTTTTCTAGTTCAGGTACTGTTCAAGATGGGGATGCTTAGGAGCTTTACAATCACAGGGGGGTGTCGACCCGGAGTGTATGTTAGTTGTATTCGACCTTGCACATCAATTAGTTGTATAAATTTTAGTTTCTAACATTGGTGTTGTATGTCTTTTAAAGTGTGAAAATTTTATTTTTTCGTCGCAACTCGATTTTTCAAAACTTTTAAAATAATGATTAATACTTAAAATTCGGTCATGACAGAATGCCTCTATGAGATCGTGAGGTTACAGGCCAAAGCGGACAATATCTTTTAGCGGTGGCCTTTGGCTAGTACAAAAGAAATAAACTTTTCGACGCCTGAGAGATTCGAAGTCTCGTGGAGAAACTTTATGTACATAGCAGGAACACACCTTAAGCACTCAACCAAAGCGACTTTGGACAACAAAGGTTGATGATTGATGAGGAATCAATTAGAACTTCAAGACCTACACGGTAGCTTAGAGCACAGTAAAGGGTAAGCCCAAACTTCCTATAGACTAAAGGAAAGTCATGGAAACCTAGTTGAAGAAGGAAGCGATGAGAACCTCCAAGTAAGTTTAATATTAAGTATATTTTTAAAGTGATCACTGTCTCCTTTTCTAGTTTAGGTACTGTTTAAGGTGGGGATATGCTTGGGAGTTCTACTATCACAGAGGGGTGTCGACCCTGAGTGTATGTTAGTTGTATTGGACCTGAGACATCAATTAGTTGTATAATTTTTGTGGTTCATTTTTAATTATTTTCTACCCCATGTCCTTTTTTTTTTTCTTTTGTAAATAACTTTGAATTTCTCACATAGGTGTTGTATGTCTTCTAAACCGAGAAAATTTTATTTTTTCGCCGAAGCTCGATTTGTCGAAACCTCTAAAATAACTGATAAATACTGAAAATTCGGTCGTGACAGATCCAACAGCGGTTGGAGTTGGAAATGAAGCATTTCTTATAAAAAGGGTGTGAATTCCTCTATGAGATCGTGAGGTAACGGTTCAAAGGGGACAATATCTTTTAGCAACGGCCTTTAGCTAGTACAAACAAAATGAACTGTTCGATGCCTAAGAGATTCAAACTCTCGCGGGGAAACCACATGTCGAAGAGACCCTAGATGATTAATGTGGAATCAATTAGAACTTCGAGACCTACACGGTAGCTTAGAGCGCAGTAAAGGTTAAGCCCAAACTTCCTATAAACCAAAGGAAAACATGGAAACCTAGTAGAAGAAGGAAGCAATGAGAGTCTACAAGTAGGTTGGTTATTAAGTATATTTTTATACTTACCCCTTTCTCCTTTTCTATTTGAAGTATCTCCTATTCTATTTGAAGTACTAGTCAAGGTGGGGAGATGCTCGGGAGCTCTACTATCACGGAGGGGTCTCGACTCAGAGCATCTGTTAGTTTTATTCGATCTAGGACATCAATTAGTTATATAACTTTTTGGGTGGATTTGGAATTCTTTTGTATCCCATGCCCTTTCTTCATTTGTAAATCACTTGAAATTTGTGACACGAGTGATGTGTGTCTTTTAAAGTGGACAATTTCTTTTAGCGGTAGTCTTTGGTGAGTACAAAAAAAGGAATATTTCCTCACCTTAGAGATTTAACCTCTCACAGGGAAACCCCATGTACTTAGCAGGCACATGTCTTAACCACTCGGCCAAAGCGACTTTTATTTATTTAGGAAAAAGTCTCGAAGAGGCACTAGGTACAACAAATGTAGATGATTAATGAGGAATCAATTAGAACTTTAAGCCCTACACGGTAGCTTAGAGATCGGTAAAGAGTAAGCCAAAACTTCCTATCGATCAAAGGAATGCCATGGAAACTTAGTAGGAGAAGGACGTTCATTGAAAATATGAAAATATGAATTGTTAATGAAAAGAGATGGACTTTCTAATAGGAAACAATTTATGACGATACTTGTAGCAACTTTGGGGGAGAAATTCAAACGTACTCGAGTTTAGAAAAAAACGCCAGCTAAGGCCAACCAAGTAAGTGACCTTACTATCGGCTCGGTCAGAAGACTTTCCTTATGAATGACGACACGTGCCCAGTGGTCCTTGCACGTGTCATTTATGCTTTATATCATATGATGATGTGATTGTTGTATGATGATGAGACTATGTTATAAGAATGATGTTACACGATATTGTTATATGATGACATTATATGATGATGCATGATGAAGATGATGCATAATAACACGACAATATAAGATGCATGATGATGACATGAATTAATATGATGTTATTCAACAGTAAGATGATGTGCATATATTAAATGACATCATACATTATGACGACGAGTTTTCTATGAAACAATCATAATTTATGTTCATGACAAGGAAAGTATGAAAGAAAACTCGTGAATGTTGCCCAATGCGATGTGTGAATAATGTATATGGTTCTGTCCTAAGGATGATTTAAAGATGAAAAACTACAGGGACCTCATGTCTTTGGTGTGTTTATGTACATCGGGTTACTTCCCCATTTATGAGGATGAGTACGAACGTGTACACTATGATGATGATGATCATCATGCTTCACATGACACTCAGGAGTTTGCTGACCTCCAGACGTTTGATTACGGACAACTAGCTTGACTATGATGGATTCAAGAGAGTGCGAAACGCCTGGAGATTCACGCTTGCAATTAGGTATGCTTGATGTATATATATTTTTTTAATATGAACTTTAGTTTGTTGCCAAAAGTAGATGTCAGGTATGTATTTGTTGCCGATACCAATTATCACCATGCTCACATTGTCTTACTCGTGATACGAAATTAGAAGAAAAAAGCATGGTTCTAGTAAAAGTTTTGAAATTTTCTCATTTTGGATTTTTTTTTTTAACAATAGTGTTGTTTTAGAATTCTAGAGTATATCTTTTGAACTAAAATTTTATTCAAGTTTTGTTTTCCAAAATTTTTAGGCACTTTTTTTTGTTCTCATTCTTGAAGATTTCTATTTACTAAATTTATGTTAATTTGTCAAAATATTTGTGCTATTAGCTATAAACAAAGCAAAATTATGCAAGAACCTCTAGAACTTGTTTTTTGTAATATGGATTCTAATAGAGAGACTTGAAATTGTTGGCCGTCATTAATTCTTTGATCTTATGAAGAACACTTCTGATGTTCACAATTGCAATCAATCTTGAGAATTGCAATTTATAGAACAATGCATTGAACTCGAAGAAAAGATAAGTTTATAATTTTATTGATAATTTCATATCTTTTACAAAGAAATGAATTGAAGTTTAAACAAAATTAAGGGGCACAACAACAACTTATTTTTGCCGAGGTTGGAATGCATACTCCATGTTTAAATCCTCTTCTAAAGCATAACTGTATGCATTTATCGTTTTCAGCGTTGCTGTCGTTTGGACAAACTTCATTACAAGTTAATGAAAGTGAAGTTCCCTCCTTCACCTCTGCATCTGCATCAATCGAATTAAACAAAAAGTTAGGGCCTCATAAAATTGAAAGAGAGAAAGAGAGGGAGTAAGGGAGCAATTAGGGATAATAGAGAGGGTACGAGAGAAAACTAAAAGCGAAAGCATGGCCATTGTAGTGACAGAAATCAAGAGAAATTTGTGCATCTTCATCCTTAACTTCAAAAACTATATATTTAATTTTCTTTGTCCGTGTGATTTTAGCTTTTCAAAATAGCTTCTGTAATAACCTAAAAAATATAGGTATATATACGTAAATAAATAAAGAAATAAGAAAGATTACCTTTATTAGAAAATCAACATTTCCCCACTTTTCTTGGTTAACCTCTCTTCCCTTTCTCCAATTATCTATCCTTAACCAACCCCTTTACCCTATAATATTACAGTTGTTGCAAAAAGAAACAAAAACAAAAAATGTCAATTTGAGAAAAAACCAAAATAGTGATTTATTTGAACAAAAACCTCTTAAATTCGTTAAGGTATATATTACATCTTCCTTTTCTTTTATCCTAATTTCATTGTTTGGAGATCACATCAAACCATCCAATTATATTTATAATTATTTAGTTTGAGTTACAAATTAAATGCTAACAATTTTACCTAATTTGGAGTAAATGAATAGGCAAAAAAATGGATTAAAAATTGTCCAATAATATATGTGAATAGAATTAAATTGCCAACGGAATTAAAAGAAAAAAAATAGAGAGACAAGGGTGACGGGATGATTTGAAAGTAACAATCTATTAAAAATTTAACAATAATACATGTGAACATAATGTAGAGTAAATACAAGACAAAAAAAAAGGGGAAGATTCAGTTAATAAAATTAAAAAATGACATTAAATACAAAGATTAAATACAGATAAAAGTTTTAGAGAATTGTTTTTATGATAATAAGTTACCATTAGCTAATGATGGTTTATTTTCAAGGCTATAAATAGTCATTAATCTTGTTACTTTAAGATGAAATTTTTTTTGATATCATAATCAAATTAACTT
The DNA here is from genome assembly GCF_002738365.1 of Cucurbita moschata. Lineage (NCBI taxonomy): Eukaryota > Viridiplantae > Streptophyta > Magnoliopsida > Cucurbitales > Cucurbitaceae > Cucurbita > Cucurbita moschata. Next base: position 417,701 of record NW_019268584.1, on the reverse strand, counting down.
CCTAAGTGCAGATGACTATAAGATCTAGTCAACCACGAGTAATTTCCTCAAGCATGCATGCAATACCAAGCGCACCCTACAATTATTACTTTCTAATTTCGTGTGGTTACTTACATGTCTATCGCGTGCCTTTCAAACTTGATTTATAGTCGTAAAGGAGTCCAAAATTACAAATTCTCTTTGCAGGCACCTATTTCACAGTAAAATAGGATTAACATTGGAGTCGGGATGAAAAATTGGCAAATCGAGCGAAAAACGGATGAAAGTAGGTGGTCCACGCGTGGGCAGGGCGCGCTTTGAACCCCAGCAGATGCGGACTTACCCTTCAAATTTTTTGGGCATGACACATGGCATGCAAGGATTGTTGATAGGATTCGAGTTGGACCACGGGTCGCCTGATCGCTTCCTGGCGTGCGGGTCGATTTCTAATTCAGGTATCCGGGTCGGCAGTTGGATGCGTGTTAGCACACGGCGTCGGGTGCGTCCCTCCATAGCGTGTTTGACGCGTGTCCTCCTTGTTGCCGGACGACGCATCTTCCCCCTTTCCAGCCGCCGCGTGTCCATCGCCAATGGCCTTAATTCATCAAATTTTCCAGATTCCGGTCAAATAGCATTTCAACCTATTTGTTTTGGTTTTTTCTATCTTCCAATCCGTAACTCAAATTAACTCGATTCCTTCACGAGAATTCAAGATCTCAAGTACACCTATCCAAATCTATTATTCTTGCATTTTATTGATATACACAAAGCTTAATAAATGAGATCGAAAATCAAGAAAAACTCAGTTCTTTAACGAAGTTGGATGATTCTCGATTTCGCTTTCTGACACAATTGTTGGGCGTGTTTCCTCCAAGAACTTGCAAGAATCCTCATCTAAGGTATTGTAACTTGAGCATAAGCTCTTATGACTTTATATTATGTGTCCTTCAAAATACTCCGTACCAATGGAAATAGTGTCCTTCACTTATATACCCATGATCTTCCCCTTAATTAGCCAACATGGTACTCCAACCATTCTTAATATAAGTGACTTGCTTGATATTCTTAATACTCAAGCTTTTTCCAAACCTTTATTTTATATGGCCAAGAACATTTTGGATGACTCATAATTCTTTTTGTGGAGTCTATGAAATCTTAACCAAGTAAGTGACATTACTATCGGCTCAGTCGGAAGACTTGACTTATTATGACGACACGTGCCCAGCGGTTCTTGCTCGTGTCATTTATGCTTTAAATTATATGATCATGTGACTATGTTATATGATGATGTGAGTATGTTTTATGATGATGAGAGTATGTTGTAGGAATGATGTTACGCGATGAGGTTATATGATGACATTATATGATGATGAGACTCTATTATAAGAAGGATGTTACGCAGTGATGTTATAAGATGACATTATATGATGATGACACGACGATGATGATGCATGATAACATGACAATATAAGATGCATGATGATGACATGACTTAATATGAAGTTATTCCATGGTAAGATTGTGCATACATTATGATGACAGGTTTTCTAAGACCCAATCCTAATTTGATGTTAATAACGAAGAAAGTATGAAAGCCAACGCATGCACGTTGCCTATTGTGATTTGTGAATAATGTATAAGGTTGTGTCTTAAGGATGATTTAAATATGAAAAACTATAGGGACCTAATGCATTTTGTGTGTTTATATACATCGGGTTACTTCCCCATTTATGATGATGAGTACGAACGCGTACACTATGATGATAATCATCATGCTACACATGACACTTGGGGTTTGCTGACCTCCAGACGTCTGACTACGGACAACTAGCCCCACTATGATGGGTCTAAGGGGGTGCAAAACGCCTGGGGATTCACGCTTGTTGTTGGTCGTGTGTAGGGAAATACTACACATTCAATTTTGTCCGGACTAGAGGCCACTCCTATGAAGGTTTTAACGTTAGATCTCTACTTCTATTTTGGGTAAAGGCAAGACACCTTGTACGGTGGAGTGTAGTTTTCTTACTTTTTTTTCTTTTTTTTATTTGTAACAAGATAGTTTGATCAAAACTAACTAGAATGAATTTAGCATGCAAATCAAAATACAAGAAATGCACACGAACAAAATCATGGCTAAAGAAGTATTATAGGCAACTTTCATTATAATATCAAAAAATCTTCGTACTAAACATGAATAACTATTTATAGCCTTGAAAATAAACTTTACAGTAACCTATGGTTAATTAAAAGGTTGTAACTTTCATGGTCATCAATACCATAATCGCCACTAGCTAATCGCGTATAATCATAAAGATAAAAAAAAATAAAAACATAAAAAAATACAATAAAACTTCATAACATATATGGATTTTTTCGTCCACCATGAAATCTTTGTGGCATGATTAAGACAACTTATTTTATATCCGTAACTAAACATATTAATATATAAATAGGACTTTGCATGCATTCAATATCTTGTTCTATAAACATGAGTCTAGTTTCAACTCTTAGGTATGACTACATAGTGAGTATATAGTCACCCTTACAAATTTTTTCCCATTTTAGATTATGCATAAAGATACGAGACCGTGTTACTAGAGCGTTTCATCTAATTTTAATTTTTGTTTGTTTCTTTTTATCCCATATTTTTAAATTTCATGGAGGTTTTGAAAGATTAGATATGCTACAAGTATTATTGAAAATATAAACCGTTAGAAATTTTAGACGTTCTAATAGGAAACAATTTCCCATGTTACTTGTAGCAACTTTGTGAGAGAAATTGAAACATACTCGAGTTTAATAAAAACGCCAGCTAAGGCTAACCAAGTAAGTGACCTTACTATCGGCTCGGTCAGAAGACTTGCCTTATGTATGAAGACACGTGCCCAGTGGTCCTTGCACGTGTCATTTATGCTTTATATTATATGATGATGTGACTGTACTATATGATGATGAGACTATGTTATAAGAATGATGTTACGCGATGATGTTATATGATGATGCATGATGATGCATGATGATGATGTATAGGAAATTTCTGAAGTGCCCAATTGTAACCTATCTTGAGAAGTGAAATTCAATTGCAATCCCAGTCTAGAAATAAGAATTAAAGGAAATTTATATCAGTTCAATTCTAAAGATTATTCGTTCCTTGATTCTGGTCGTTAAGATAGAGTTAAGACAGAGTTAATTGCACAATGAGATTCGAAGAAACTTCATCCGTCAGAGGCTCATAAAAGAGCTCCTAAACTATTTATTGGCTTAAAAAACCGTGTAGCGCCTCCCCAGATTTGAAATTGAGATTTGACAACTAATAAGCCCGACATTTCCCTATGATATGATCATGTTACCTACTTCTTACTTTTAAGAGCTAAGACTATCCCCACAAACCTATATTAATCTTTTTAGCATCATTTATCTTTACTCATGTTTCCTAATAAATTCACAGTAGGTCACCGAATATAAAGTTGCTTGAGTAAAACATACTTATTTTGAAGTTCTTATGATTGAGCCACCATAAAAGAAGACCCTGGTTGGTATCTTGATGGTATAGATATTAACTTTTAATTGTTTGAAGTCTTTCTTAACTATCCTATTCTCAAGAATACTTTTATTGGAATGTGGTCTTAGTTCATCGAAAATAATGAGATACAAATTAAAATAAAGGAAGCAAGTATTTTAATTTTGGATTAGTCTAAAATATAGTTACTATAAATCCTTTGATATCGTCCTTTAATGCATAAAAAGTTTCCTATTTACGCATTTGCTAAAAAGAAATTGTAAATGAAATGCTAATATTTTTTCTAAACTACCTTACTACACTTCAAGGTGATTACTTTGACATGAAAATTTATAGAAAGATAAGTTTATAATTTTATTGATAATTTCCTTCAAGGTGATTACTTTGACATGAAAATTTATAGAAAGATAAGTTTATAATTTTATTGATAATTTCATATATATTTTTTTTTCAAAGAAAAGAATTAAATTTGAACCAAAATTAACTGGCACAATAGCAGATTTGTGAGTAACAATCAATTAAAACTTGGTCAATTCCTAGTTGCATTAACTTTTATCTTCATCTACTTCTATTCCATTTTTACCACCATGAAGCCGAGAAAGTTAACTTTTTCCATGCAAAAACTACATTTATTAAAATTAGCATAAAGTTTCTCTTTCCTAAGCATAATCAAAACTTACTTAACATGTTCCACATGCTCATGCAAAGTCTTTAAATAAATTAAATATAATCAAACTATACAAAAAAAAATATGTTTTTCTAAATATTCTCTCAAACATGATTCATGCATAAATGTCCAAGGAGCATTAGTTAACCCAAAAGCCAAACCATTCATACCATCCAAAAGTTTTGAAAGCTGTTTTTCATTCATCAAGCAATTCATCAAGCATATCGTCTACCCTGGGAATAGGATGTCGAACCTTTACAGTGATTTTGTTAATGGCTCTACAATCCACGCACAAGCGCCGTGTTCCATCTTTGTTTGGCATCAATAAGACTAGTACAGAACATGGACTTAAACTCTCTCATATATAACCCTTCTCCATGAGCTCCTCAACTTGCCTCTAAATTTCTTTAGTCTCAGTTGAGTTGGCTCTATAAGCTGGCCTATTAAGAATGACTGCCCCCGGAATGAAATCTATTTTATGTTCAATATCTCTAATGGGAGGTAGTCCTTTAGGTACTTCATCTTGGAACACGTACTCAAATTCTTGTAAAAGAGATTGAAGCATACTAGGAGAAAAATTGTTATCGTGTTAGAGAACAAACATCCTTACTTGTACATAAGTATAAACATGGTTTTTTTTGTGAAAACATTACCCTTCTAACCTCTCCAACTCTAGCCAACAACTCACTTTGTTGAACTCTTTCTTTTTTTCAATTTCATTATTCTTTTCACCATTCTTTTTCCCGTTCAATTCTTCTTCCTTGAATTCTTTCTTTTCTTTCTCCAACTTTAATTGATCGGCAAATACATCTGCAGAACTCAAAGGTACAAGAGTGGTTTTTCTACCATCTTTTATAAAAGAATACTTATTCAAATAACCATCATACATGATCTTCCTATCAAATTTTCAAGGTCGGCCAAGCACTATGTCTTCCGCAAGCATTGATAGCACATGACAAAGAACTTCGTCTTCATATTTTCCCAAACTTGATAAAATACCTTCATTGTTCCACTGTCATTAAGCCATTGAAGCTTGTTAGCTTTAGGATGGTATTGTGTTGGAATTTGCAACCTTTTGATCAGCATGTTACTTACTACATTCTAATTTCAAAGAAGTCCACCATATAATTGTGTAATCACAAAATTCAGCCACATCAAGCTTCAATTTTCATTCTTTACTGAAATTGTTGCAATAAAAAACATGCTTAATTTTGTTATCATATTGCAAATACTCCTTTGGATCAGATCTCCCATAGAAAC
>NW_019268584.1:385523-412265 GCF_002738365.1 Cucurbita moschata | reverse complement strand
GAGTTAAGACAGAGTTAATTGCACAATGAGATTCGAAGAAACTTCATCCGTCAGAGGCTCATAAAAGAGCTCCTAAACTATTTATTGGCTTAAAAAACCGTGTAGCGCCTCCCCAGATTTGAAATTGAGATTTGACAACTAATAAGCCCGACATTTCCCTATGATATGATCATGTTACCTACTTCTTACTTTTAAGAGCTAAGACTATCCCCACAAACCTATATTAATCTTTTTAGCATCATTTATCTTTACTCATGTTTCCTAATAAATTCACAGTAGGTCACCGAATATAAAGTTGCTTGAGTAAAACATACTTATTTTGAAGTTCTTATGATTGAGCCACCATAAAAGAAGACCCTGGTTGGTATCTTGATGGTATAGATATTAACTTTTAATTGTTTGAAGTCTTTCTTAACTATCCTATTCTCAAGAATACTTTTATTGGAATGTGGTCTTAGTTCATCGAAAATAATGAGATACAAATTAAAATAAAGGAAGCAAGTATTTTAATTTTGGATTAGTCTAAAATATAGTTACTATAAATCCTTTGATATCGTCCTTTAATGCATAAAAAGTTTCCTATTTACGCATTTGCTAAAAAGAAATTGTAAATGAAATGCTAATATTTTTTCTAAACTACCTTACTACACTTCAAGGTGATTACTTTGACATGAAAATTTATAGAAAGATAAGTTTATAATTTTATTGATAATTTCATATATATTTTTTTTTCAAAGAAAAGAATTAAATTTGAACCAAAATTAACTGGCACAATAGCAGATTTGTGAGTAACAATCAATTAAAACTTGGTCAATTCCTAGTTGCATTAACTTTTATCTTCATCTACTTCTATTCCATTTTTACCACCATGAAGCCGAGAAAGTTAACTTTTTCCATGCAAAAACTACATTTATTAAAATTAGCATAAAGTTTCTCTTTCCTAAGCATAATCAAAACTTACTTAACATGTTCCACATGCTCATGCAAAGTCTTTAAATAAATTAAATATAATCAAACTATACAAAAAAAAATATGTTTTTCTAAATATTCTCTCAAACATGATTCATGCATAAATGTCCAAGGAGCATTAGTTAACCCAAAAGCCAAACCATTCATACCATCCAAAAGTTTTGAAAGCTGTTTTTCATTCATCAAGCAATTCATCAAGCATATCGTCTACCCTGGGAATAGGATGTCGAACCTTTACAGTGATTTTGTTAATGGCTCTACAATCCACGCACAAGCGCCGTGTTCCATCTTTGTTTGGCATCAATAAGACTAGTACAGAACATGGACTTAAACTCTCTCATATATAACCCTTCTCCATGAGCTCCTCAACTTGCCTCTAAATTTCTTTAGTCTCAGTTGAGTTGGCTCTATAAGCTGGCCTATTAAGAATGACTGCCCCCGGAATGAAATCTATTTTATGTTCAATATCTCTAATGGGAGGTAGTCCTTTAGGTACTTCATCTTGGAACACGTACTCAAATTCTTGTAAAAGAGATTGAAGCATACTAGGAGAAAAATTGTTATCGTGTTAGAGAACAAACATCCTTACTTGTACATAAGTATAAACATGGTTTTTTTTGTGAAAACATTACCCTTCTAACCTCTCCAACTCTAGCCAACAACTCACTTTGTTGAACTCTTTCTTTTTTTCAATTTCATTATTCTTTTCACCATTCTTTTTCCCGTTCAATTCTTCTTCCTTGAATTCTTTCTTTTCTTTCTCCAACTTTAATTGATCGGCAAATACATCTGCAGAACTCAAAGGTACAAGAGTGGTTTTTCTACCATCTTTTATAAAAGAATACTTATTCAAATAACCATCATACATGATCTTCCTATCAAATTTTCAAGGTCGGCCAAGCACTATGTCTTCCGCAAGCATTGATAGCACATGACAAAGAACTTCGTCTTCATATTTTCCCAAACTTGATAAAATACCTTCATTGTTCCACTGTCATTAAGCCATTGAAGCTTGTTAGCTTTAGGATGGTATTGTGTTGGAATTTGCAACCTTTTGATCAGCATGTTACTTACTACATTCTAATTTCAAAGAAGTCCACCATATAATTGTGTAATCACAAAATTCAGCCACATCAAGCTTCAATTTTCATTCTTTACTGAAATTGTTGCAATAAAAAACATGCTTAATTTTGTTATCATATTGCAAATACTCCTTTGGATCAGATCTCCCATAGAAACTTGGAATTTTAAGCTTTACCCCAACTCCTCTTTCTTCATATTGGTACTCCCTCTCACTTCTTTTTGGTGCTAAAATTTCTCTACCCTTCTTCCGACTCTTCCTCTCCCTCAACAGACATCTCTCCCTCCCCTAGGACTATGTCCCGCTAAAAGGGTGACATTGTCATCTTCTTCATTTTCAACTCCTTCATTCAAGAGTACCTCCCTTCCTTGAAGATTACCTAAGGCTATTTCAATTCACTCCATCCGGTTTGTCGATGTACTAATAACTTGATTCAAATGAGTAATGCTTCCGACCTGTGCTTCTTTCCTCCTAGCTTCATTGATTTCTCCTCCATTTCCTCCGTCTTGGTTCATGATTGTACAAACAATAGTTAAATATGTTTAAGACCTCACACACGCAACTCACGAATTTTACACTCAGGGACACACGTGTTTATTACACACAAAGGTAGGCTATTTGGAAGAGTGACTAAATTATGATAAAGGTAGGCTAATATATGGATAAAACAATTCTGATAGTAGCAAGCTATTCAATTATCAAGATGATAAGATAATTATTAAATAACACCAAAATAAAAACAAGAAATAAACAAATAAATAAGGGCACTCATATTTTTGGATGGAATTGCACTAAAAAAAGAATTCCAAAGAGAATGGTTGTGAAGATTTGTGAACAATCTAATTTTCTTTGTTGTAGAGATCTGAAAAATTTAGAAGTTATCTTCAATTTAATGATGAGAAAAAAAATATCAAACAGTTCCATATTAGATGGAATAAGAAAAAAAAACTTAATTGAAGTTTATTTAATCTTGAAATAAACATGCAAATTGTCTAAAATAAATGATACCTACTTATAAGGATTTCTTTTTTATTGTTTTTTTTTAAAGATCTAAATGTGATCCTTAAAAAGAAAATGAGAACAAGGTCAAAAGATGATGAACAATGATGGAAATGGCAAGAAAATAAATGGACAGGTATGAAGAAAAGAAAAACAATAGCATAAACCAATAAACGAAAAATAAAATCAATTCTAGAGTAGGCCACATAGATGTAACGTAGGCTCTAATACCAAATTGATAAGATAACTCTAATCATCATCCCAACGATCCAAGCTTTTATTGAAGAAAGAACCCTTAAATCAAAGAAATTAACACCTCCTTATATAAAATTCGGCGATCGAAGATCTAGAAGCAAGATTTAGAACCTTGTTATAAATTGAGACACTCCACAATTGAACTTGATCAAGGCTTGATTCAATGACTCAGATGCAATACCACAAGAATTGCTTGAAGAATAGAATGACAAAGATGACGTTCCGATTTCTAAGTGAATGTCTCACCTAGAGAGATCAATTTCATTCATTACAAATCTATTTTTACATAATAATTTTTGGGTATTTATAGTCTCCCTACAAAAGTCATTTTTGGCCATGATTTAATCCCGATCCCTTAAATCTCCATAGAACACGAAGTCAATTGACCATTACAAACTTTATGAAATTAAAAATAATAAATAAAGTTTTCTAACAACTCATGAAATGATGTTTGCAACTTCATCCCCTACTTCAATCGTGCAAATATTCACTTTTGAAGCTCCAAATGGTCATTCCTCAATTGAATCATCTTGTAAAACATGACATGATGATTGACTCGAGTCTATCCAATTTTGTTGATGAAGAATGAATGCTTGTTGAATCCTCTTGGCCTTTGTTCGTGTAATAGGTCCAGTTGGAACATTTGAAACACTGTGATCCTTATCACAAGAAATAGTGCAGAGTAAAGTTGGATGAATCGAGCCGTATAAGCCATTGGAGCCATCGCCACAAAGTTTTAGATAGAAAAGTGCAAGTCACATTCGGGTCATGGTCTGGGTAAGTGGGTCAAAGTTGAGTAGGCATGCACGAGTTGTAGTTTAGTCAAGTCACGGATAATTTGATTGTAGGGTGCTAGGTTGTGGGTCGAGTGGTGACGGGTTGGTAGACACGCTACATAGATTGGGAAGCTTCCATTTTTTTTTGTTTTTTTCGTTGGTTTCGATGACATTGGGTGGCTATTCATTTTTGGTGTTACTTTTTAGATTTTCTCAATTTTGAAATATTTTTTTTGTTTACTTTGTTCATAAATGATAGTGCCCGGTTCATTTAGGGTAGGTAGAAATTCTTGCCTTATGTTTTTGTTAGCTTATTTAAGATTTAAACTTTTGTTATGGTGCCTTTTGAAGTAAAAAAAAAAAAAAGAATGTGTTCAGCTAGTAATTTCAAGAATATTGGTTGGATTAAAATGTGTTTATGTTCCTAGTTATGTGATTGAAGTTTGATTTGGAGCTTATTATTTGATTATTGTGACCAATAACCCCAGCCAAAACCAATAAGCTTCCATTTAGATTTAACAGGTTCAATTTAGATTTAACACTTAGAAAGCAATATAGATATTGTTAATATGCTTCAAACATCTTTAAAGGGATACCTAAAAATTAAAAAAAAAAAAAATTATAACTCAATTAAAAGGTTTTGATTCAATAGAAAAGGTTCGACGATAATATTACCTATGAAATGTCATCGAGAATGCTTGATTAAGACCAAGTATGTAACGACCTGAAATTTTCTACTTAATTTAAGGTTGCTGTGTACACATATCATGAACATTGAATGCAAAAAGACTCCATTTAAATTTCATAAAACATAACCTTTGTCTTAAAACACAGCCATGGACTTACGTATTTCAAAAACACCTTTAAAACGACACAACAAAAAGGCTAAATAAAATAAATAAACATTTAAATTAAAAACATCCTATTTTGGCCTAAATCTAAGAAAATAAATACCAATACCCTATGCATGTGTCATGGTCTGGAATTGCGAGGCTGTCGTCAGCCGTACATGAATGCCTTGTCTTATCCTGAAAAATGTAACAGTGCATTGCTTGAGTATTTAAAGAAATACTAATAAGTGACCCCACTATTGGGGTTGAGTGCAAGAATATGCGAATGCAATGACGGGACCTATCCTTTCAATCTATTTTCCCACGGTACTGTCCTAACGGGTAACTTGGATGTGTACCATATACTCTACACACAGCCAATACGTGCGAATATGGACTCACCAGTCGTTCGCAAACCGCTTGGCCACTTTTCTTGTCGGGCAAGCATACCCTGGGAGCTCATTAGGCTAGACTCCCTTTAGAACTAGTAACCGCCGCGGCAACATTATGTAAAACAAAATGATCGTACTCTTGCTGACAACATTATGTAAAACATAATGATTGTACCCCTGCCGGCAACATTATCTAAAACATAATGATCATACCCCTGTCGGCAGCATTATCTAAAACATAATGATCGTATCCCTGCCCGTCGTGATGAAATAAGGGTATCCCCCAATGCATGAGCACATATAATACATGAGGTTCCAATATTTTTCTATTTTCGACATTATTAAATATAACCCCGCTATCGTTTTACATTCATATCATATCTTTTTTCATTTTTCAGTTCTCCTATCATGCATAATTCTAACGGGTTATATTTCATTTATCGTGAAATCTTGTCATTCATAACATGTTATATACATACAATTTACAAAACATAACATAACGCTCCATACTTTTAACATGTCATTTCCTAACATGCAATTCATACAACAATTACTTTAATGGTCACACAAAACAATCTAAACATAACATATCACATCACAATATATCGTATCATAAACATGTCATATCCTAAACACTTCGTGGTCATATTGTTCCATAACTTATCATAGCCTTAACGTTCTTATACCTATCACAGTCATATTGTTATGTGAACATACCGTAGTCATATCATCATAGGAACATATACTAACACTATCGTTCTAACAATCTATCACAAACCTATCCCTTTCTACCCATAACCTAACCGTATTCTTTCATGAATCTCTCCTACCCATAGCACTCCAGTATGTAGCCTAACCTTAACGTTTCATGAACGTATCTTACTCCTGTCGTTACATTTAGTTTTGTGCATCCTTCTGGTATCCTATCTCAAACATATCATTGAACACATTGTACCATAATTATTATCATACAATTCATATATTATAACATATACATAACATATAAGAAGCATATCGATCCGCAGACAATTCACACATATCAATATATATGACACGTGCAGAACCACGGGGAACGTGTCAACATCAATTATAACTGTGCTGATAGTAAGGCCACTTACCTGATTAGCTTAGGCTGATGTCCCGACGTTATCCTTAATGAAAGTCCATTGAAATCCAAGTCAACCAATGTGAGCCCATATCATCAGTTTCAAGTTTGAATGTCTACAAAATTGTTTCTCTAATTTATATTGGTCCATGTGTTAAAACTCATGCGAAAGTTAGAGTGTTTACATGAGTTAAGTCTTGAAATATTTATATATGTTTGTTATAGTATTATTTTCATACAAACAATTTAATACCCTTTAATATTTTACAGATATTCTATTTTTTCTTACTGTGTTTAATACCCTTTAACATTTTGTGTGTTTCCTTTTTTTTTTTCTTCTTTATAATTATATTCACAGCCTTCCCTCTCTTTCTCTTGGTGTGTTTCCCCCTTTGGTAGTATTATGTGACTGTCTCTTGCTGTGTTTCCCCCTCTAGTAGTATCGTGTGACTCTGTATTTCATTTTTCTTTCCCTTGATTCTGTTAGTTAGTCTTGTTTCTATATTTCCTTGAACGGGTTGTTAATAGTTATATTCTTGGTTTTTAATTTAATCCATTAATTTGTTTATTCTTTTACTATAATTCATATAAGATTATTGACATCATAAATAATTACAACAATTCACAAGATCTAAAATATCATTGTCCTCATTTATTGGTATGAAAAAAAAGAGAAAGATTTAATATATACGTTAAGAAACTGACCAAATCTCTCTTTTGGATCTCTCTTCCAGTAAATGTGCACGACCATTGTTTTCTCAAATCTAACATTTTTGTTTTCTGTTTCATTTTGGAGGGACTTTAGATTATGGCCTAAGAATTGGTTCGAGGAAAGATGATGGGAAAGGGATGAGAGATTAGTGGGGATGGTTGTATTTTTTTTTTTGTTTATTTATTCATTTATTATTATTTTTTTCTAAAAAAATGTAATTTTTTTAATTTATTTTTTGTTTACTTGTTTACTTATTTTTGGGCCGTTACAAAGTATTAGAAATCATGAGCCACCATAATAGTATGATATTGGTGGTTGTTTCTAAAAGGTATCATACCAAACAAATAGAGTGTGAATAAAACTTTTTTGTTGTATTTTTTATCGAAGAGTTCAATATTATTATGGAGAACACATATGGTATTCTTCTAAGTGCTATTTATTTTATTACATTGATTCAAAACCTCCGACCTTGTTATTAACAGCCACATGCTCTAACCAATTGAGCTATTCCAGCTAATCATTTGTAATAGCTCAAGCCCACCATACCTTAATAAGGATTTTTTCATCCCCTCTCCAACCGATATGGGATCTCACAATCCACCCTCCTTGGGACCAGCGTCCTCGCTGGCATGCCGCTCGGTGACTAACTCTTATAGCATTTGTAATAGCCCAAACCCACCGCTAGCAAATATTGTCTGCTTTTGCCCATTACGTATCGTCATCGGCCTCACAATTCTAAAATAAATCTACTAGCATTTGTAATAGCCCAAACCTACCGCTAGTAATGTTTTATTCCCTTTCCAAGTGCTAAAAAATATTGTCCACTTTTTGCCCGTTACATATAGCCGTCACAATCACAGTTTTAAAACACACTACTAGAGAGATGTTTATAGACTCTTGTAAGTTATTCTTCATTCCCCTCTCCAACCAATGCGAAATCAGAGGGCGTGGGTTCAAATCCTACTTCTGATAATTCAAATAAAAATAAATAAATATAAACATAAACCTCCATCATCTAAGGATTTAGAGAAATTGTCTACTAGGCCCTCTGTTAACTAGTTAGTTAGTTAGTTAGTTATTTTAGGTCTCAAGTGGCAAGTCATATGATATTTCAGGAGTCATATATGCCATATAGTTAGAATATATAGGTGGTGGCCTCACCTGTTGCAACATAAATAGATAGCATGGGAAATGGTTTACGTGTTCAACCAATAATTTCAAAAATATTTGTGAGATTAAAAATATGATATCGATGCCAGTTATGTGATTGAAGTTTGATTTGGAGCTTATTATTTGATTAAATTGAGCAAGAACCTTCGCCCAAAGCTAATATAAGCTTCAATTTAGCTTTAACACTCATAAAGCAATATAGATACTATCAATATGCTTCAAACCCCTTAAGAATTTTTTGCTCAAAATTACATTTACATTCTTTTTCAACTACTCGAAGCTACCCCTAAAAAGAATTACAAATTATAACATAATTCAAGGGTTTTGATTCAATAGAAATGGTTTGATGATAATATTACCGACAATGCATGATTAAGACTAGGTAACAATGTCAAGAATCACGAACCTCCATGATAATACGATATTTTACAATTTGAACATTGAGTGTAATACTAGGGAGAGATCTATACACCCTTATAAGGAGTGCTTCATTCCCATTGCTAAAATTGAATAAAAGACGAACAAGTAATAATAGTTGAATAGACCATAAGTGTAGTCCTGAGCGTAGTGAGTATGCTCACTTTTCCGACATATTAGGAATGGATTGTCTAGTCGAGAATTATGTCAGTATAGATTATCATAAGGAGGTAGTATTCCCAACGCCAACTGAATCAAATTTTATGTTCAAGGGAACTTATAGGGTGGCTATCCATAAATAGTGTTGATAATGAAAGCAACAACAAGGACAATGACAGTGGGTCATATTGGCTTGTGCAGTGGACATAAAAGTGAAAGAAATTACCATGGGCAGAGTACCTATAGTATAGAAAATCTCGGATGTCTTTCCAGAGGATTTACCAATAATCCCTCCTACCCGAGCCGTAGATTTTAGAATAAAAATTGAACTAAGAGCTACAGACATTTCTAAAGTCACGTACTGTATGGCGCAAGTGGAATTAAAAAAAATTTATAGTCCATGACGTGTTGGATAAAGGCTTCATCTGCCCTAGCATATCCCTCTGGGGTGCGCCGATGCTGTTTGTGACAAAGAAAGATGGCTCAATGCGCCTTTGAATTAACTGTATGTTGTGAAATAAGAAAATAGTAAAGAATAAGTACCCACTCTCGCATCAAAGATTTGTTTGATCAGCTTTAAGAGGCGAAGGTATTTTCAAAGATAGATCTTGGATGCTATAGATAAATTCCTCGGTTGAAAATCTCCCTCAAAATCATTTTTATTTTTAGTTTTTAGTTACTATTTTTTCCTTAAGGGCAAATTGGTGGGATTTACACGTCCCCTGCAATGGCTTTAATTTAGTTGCCATTTTCTTTTCTTCAGCGCATGCTTTCTCTCTCTCTCTCTGTTATTTATCCCTTATTTTTTTTCTTCCAAGATTTTTCATTTGACTTTTTCGCCGTCAACATTTCCTCCTTAGTCAAAACAACATTTATCACCATATTAAGATAAAAGAAGGGGATGTACCGAAGACAACCTTCGAACAAGGTACAACCACTACGAGTTTGTAGTGATTTCGTTTGGCCTCACAAACGCCCTAACTCTATTCATGGATTTAATGAATGTAGTCTTTAAGGAGTGTATAAACACATTTTTTTATCGTGTTCATACACGATATTCTAGTATACTCAAGAAAAGATCAAGAGCACCAAGAACACTTGAGAGAGAACAATTTTTACGCCAAATTCTCGAAATATGAACTTTGGCTACGACAAGTCTCGTTGTCTGGACACGTTGTATATAAGATTGAATTTTAGTAGACTCCACCAAGATTGAAGTTGTCACTAAATGGGAAATGCTCATTTATAGTTATAGAGGTACGTAATTTTCTGGGGTCAACAGGATACTACTGAATGTTTGTGCAAACCTTTGCTACAATAGTCTCACAACTTAGAAAACTGATGAGGATGGGCGTAACATTTGAGTGGAATGATGCATATGAGGACAACTTCAAAGGTTAAAAATAGAGGTTAGTGTCAGCTCTAGTGCGCACGGAAAAGGAAAGTTAAGAGGCGTAGGTGATATACAACGATATCTCCGATAAGGGACTAGGATGTGTATTGATGCAACATGGTAAGGTTGTTGCGTATGCGTTCCGTTAATTGAAAGAGTATGAGAAGAACTATCCTACACATGACCTAGAATTGGTCGCAGTAGTGTTCTCATTAAAGATTTGGCGACACTACTTGTATGGAGAAAAGACCTAGATCTGCACCGACCATAAGAGTCTAACATACTTGTTCACTAAGAAAAAAACTAAATATGAGGCAACATAGGTGGTTAGAGTTGGTGAAAGATTACGATATAGACATCTAGTACCATGTTTGAAAGGCAAACATGGTCGCAGATGTCCTAAGTCATAAAACAACACACTCGTCGACCATCGTTACTAGGGAGTCACGAGTACAACAAGAAGTTTTCAAGTGAGCTGACATAGCTATAGTAACTAAGAGGGTTATAGCATAGATTTCTCGACTCATAGTAGAGGATGGTAAAATGCTTTTCCCAGACATCAGATGGTAAAATGCTATGTCAAGGATGACTGTGTCGTAGTGGTGGAGGTATTAAGAAACGAAAAATTAACCAAGGCACACAAATCCTCATTCTATGTACATCTAGGTGGCACCAAAATGTATGAAAACTTGAAACAACCCTTTTGGTTGCGAAGTATGAAAAAAGATATAGTGTAATTCTTGAGTAAATGTTTGGTGTGCCACCTAGACAGAGGATGACAAGATTACTGCAACTCACAAGTATACAGAGTGAAAGTGGGAAAATATTGTTAGGGACTTCATCGCAGGCCTACGGCCAATTAATTATTGATAAATTGAGAAAGTCGGCACACTTCCTACACGACAAAGAAACATATACACTAGACAACTGGGCTAAGCTCTGTATGTGAAGAAAATTGTGAGGTTGAATGGGGTTCAAGTGTTGTTAGTGTCGGATTTGGACCCATGCTTTACGTCAGCATCTTGGCACGGGCTCCAGAAAGCATTGGATACTCTACTCGATTTCAACACTGCCTTCCATCCTCAAACAGAGTGTTTGAATATGATTTTAGAAGACATGGTATTGGCACGTGTAATGGACTTTACAGGGAGTTAGCAATCGAAGCAACACGTAAAGAATTCTTCGTATAATAACTGCTTCAAGGCAACCATCGAGATGACACCATTTGAAGATTTATATGAAAAATGGTGTAGATCCAAGTTATGCTTGGATGAAGTGGGCGATTGGGAGTTAGTGGGATCTGAGTTAGTCCGGGTCACTAATGAGGATGTAAAAAAAATGAGGGTAAGGATGTGCACCGCTCAATGTAAACAAAAGGGCAATGAGGATGTGAGGCGTAGAAGCTTGGAATTCGAAGTAGGGGACATGATATGCTTGAGAGTTGCTTCAATGAAGGGTGTCTTGAGGTCTAGACATAAGGGCAAGCTAAGTCCTCGCTTCATCGGATGCTTCGAAATTCTAAACAAATTGATCTAGTAACGTATAAGTTTGTCTTACCACTCTCGCTCTCAAGCGTCCACGATGTATTCCACATGTCCATGCTCCGGAAATATATGATGACCCTACTCACGTGCTAGACTACAAGCCACTTCAGCTGGATAAAGACTTGACTTATGAATAAGAATCCTAGCTCGTGAATTAAAAGTCTACTGGGGAGAGGTTTCCAAACCCTTATAAGAAAAGTTTCATCCTCTCTCAACTGATGTGAGATTTCACAATCCACCCCCTTTCGAGGCCTAACTTTCTCGTTGGCACACTGCCCGATGACTAGCTATAATACTATTTGTAATTGCCCTGGGGAGAGGCTTCCACACCCTTGTAAGAAATGTTTCATCCTCTCTCAACTGATGTGGGATTTCACAATCCACCCCCCTTGGGGGCCCAACTTTCTCGTTGACACATCGCCCGATGACTAGCTCTGATACTATTTGTAATAGCCCAAGCCCACCGCTAGCAGTTATTGTATGCTTTAACCCATTAAGTACCGCCATTAGCCTCACGGTTTCAAAATGCATCTAGTAGGTAGAGGTTTCCACAACCTTATAAGAAATGATTTGTTCCCTTGTCCAAATGCTAGTAGATATTGTTCATTTCAGCCCATTACGTATCACTGTCAGCCTAACAATTTCAAAACGCCCTACTAGGGTATCCACACCCTTATAAAGAATGCTTCATTCCCCTCTCCAACCAATGTGAGATCTTACAATAAGTAATCTGGTTTCCATATGATTTTCGAAACTTCAATACAATAGGGTAAAGTTGAATGAGTACAATCCAATAAAAGTTAGTATTGTTCAAGTTAATAATAAATGGAGAATGTGTTCGGAGTACAATTCATGAAAAACGAGTTAGTGTTCAAGTTTAATAACAAATGGAGAGCGTGTTTAGAGTACAATCCAATAAATGTTAGTATTGTTCAAGTTAAATAACAAATGGAGAATGTGTTTAGAGTTCTCTTGAGTTAAAAAAATTAAAAATTTAAAATACATAGATGTATATTCACCCATAGTCAACAACAAACAACTAAAAAAGAAAAGTAGAAATTCAAAGTAAACAGATGATTTGACTAGACAAGCCCTCTAACAGTGCACAATTCTCAAGGAGCGATTCTTACTTGGACGGATAGTCAACAAACAACGAAAAAATAAATGTAGAATTTCAAAATAAATTAAAAATATACAGACACCTTGGGACGACCCCCTCTGTGACGAACAATACTTCTTACCTCGACCAATAATCAATAAACAACTAAAAAAGAAATGTAAAATTTCAAACAATTCTCGAGTAGCAATTCTTACCTTAATTGATATTCAACAAACAACTAAAAAAGAATGAAGAAATTCAAAATAAACTGACGACTAGATGCCTTGGGACAACCCCCCTGTATGATCTCACATTTCTAGAGCAGCGCTTCTTACCTCGACCGACTGTCAACAAATAACTAAAAAAGACTCGCTCTCAGTCAATTAAAGTTTGTATACTAATTTCTCTAGCAGCATGTAACATCGTATAAACCAAAGGTCATAAATACTCATTGTTCCTAACTTAGCACACAATGTATCGGTCAGGAACTCTGCGAGAATTAGTAGACTACAATACTCATATTCTAAATTTTGCGACAATTTGTTTTGCGATAAATGAAAATATAGTAAAAATGAGAAATTTATTTTTTTATCCTTAGGTTTTCATGTGGGACGAGACGGGTCGGGGGAGTTAGGTGGGGACAAGAATGGGGAATAGAATCTTTGTCTCCTATCCTATTTATGTAACAGGTAAAAATGGGGAATAAAAATGAGAAATTTATTTTGTGGGACGAGACGGGTCGGGGGAGTTAGGTGGGGACAAGAATGGGGAATAGAATCTCTGTCTCCGGTCCTATTTATGTAACAGGTAAAATTTCTCCTCACTCATTCCCTCATTTTCTGTTTAAAGATTACCATGGAGAAATACATTTTGAACACACAACTAATGAGTGAATCATTTTCAAGCAGCAACAATAGTGAGTAAGCAACGAAGTGTAGTAAGTTGTGCTGTAGTTGAAAATGTCTATTTGTTATCAATACCTTCAACATGAGTATATCCCCTTGCTACCAGCCAAGCTTTATAACGTTCAACAGAACTATTAGAGTTGTATTTAATCTCGTACACTCAACGATAGCCAATAGCTTTATGGTAAGGTGGTAGATGAACAAGAGACCAAGTATGATTGCGTTCCAAAGTTGCAATTTCAACCTTCATAGCTTGTTGCCATAATGGGTTGCCAACTGCCTCATCATAGGTTTTAGGTTATGTCTGGTTGTAATAAGAGCTAGAAAACCACGTTAAGTAAGAGGAAAACGAGAGAATGAAAGGTAATGATGAAGGGGATACTTGGTGTCAGTGTTGGGACTTCAGCTAGAGGTTAAATAATTGGCTTCATAAGACATCATAATCATTATGCCAAGTTTAAGGCTGTTTGGTATGAGTAGAATGTTGAGTGTAACTGATGTATCAAGTGAGATAGGATTAGAATTAGTGGGTAAATTTGGAGAAGGAATAGAAGGTGAAGGAGATGACGAAATAGAAGGTGGGATAGGATTAGAATAGATGTTTGAGTAGGATGAATCATGAAGTGGTAAAACGAGAGTGGAAGCAGCTAATGTTAAAGTTTGTGAAGCTGGTGAAAAAGGAAAGCATCTTCACAAAATTTAACATCAGGGCTGATAAAGAATTTGTGAGATTGCATGTCATATAACTTGTAACCCTTGTGATCACATGGATATCCTATGAAAACACAAGGAATTGCCCGAGGTTTAATTTTTGCTTAGGATATACTATAGTTGCATAACATTTACCTTCAGAAACTTTAAGATGATGAAATGTAGGTGGTCATTTGTAGAGTGCTTCAAAGGGTGTCTTGCTAGATAACAATGGTGATGATGTTCTTTTATAAGATAAACAACAGTTAAAATACACTCTCCGAAAAATTAAATTGAACCTGTGACTGAAAGAGGAGAAACCTAGCTACATTTAGGATATGATGATGCTTACGTTCTACGACTCCATTTTTGTTGTGGGGTATAGACACAAGTGTGCTAAAATTCAACGCCACAACAAGGAAAAAATGCTCTGAAGTTCAGTCCCATTATCTTATCGTACTATAGTATGAAATTGAGTTTGAACGAACTTAACAAAGTTCATTAATAAATGATGTACTTCTCATTTATGTTGTATAAGAAAAACCTAAGTACATCGAGTAAACCGATCAACAATAGTGATAAAAAAAACGCAAGCCAGAATCGGTAGGAATTTTATGAGGTCCCCAAACATCACAATGTAACAGATCAAAGGAAGAATGTATTGTTATTGAGCTTCTTGAAAAAGACAACGTAGTTTATTTTGCTAACGGACAAATACTACAGTTATGAGAAAAAGTAGCATTATTAAAATGCAATTGATCAGTTAGAAATTTAAAATGAGAAAAAGAAAAATGACCTAGACGTAAATGCCATAAATCAGATGATTAAAATACTTGATGAGTAGAAGATTTGATTGAAGATGAAGAAATATGATAGAGGTCAATAAATTGTTTACCCGAGCCAATCATCTTCCTCGTAGTCAAGACCTGCATAACACAAGAATCAAGATAGAAGGTTGCACAACATTTCAAGTCATTGGTAAGTTTGCTGATGGACATGTTTAAATTGAAGGATGGAAAGGGCATGGGATAGAAAGGGCGCACATAGAAAAGGGCATGGGATACAAATGAATTCAAAATCAACCCCAAAAAGAATACAATTAATTGATGTCCCACGTCGAATACAACTAACAGACATTCTAGATCGACACAGCTCTATGTAGTTCCTAGTAGGTCTCTTCAAGACTCATTCAAAAAACCAAAAAGTTATTTTGATTGAGTAGTTAAGGTGTGCGCTTGCTAATTACATAGTGTTTCCCTGCCTTGTAGGTCTCAAAGTTATTGATTCTCACTAACCATCTACCTTTTTAGTTCCCAGTGTCTCTTTGATAAAGGTTCATAAAATAAAAAAAATGCTTTGGTCGAGCGATTAAAACGTGTTCCTACTAAGTACATGGAGTTTCCCGCGAGAGTTCAATTCTCTCATAAGATGAAAAGTTTGTTTTTATTTTGTACATGGGGTTTCCGTGTGAGAATTCAATTCTCTCATGAGATACCGAAAAAAATCGCACATGATATAAAAGAATTTCCCACCTTGAAGTTTGTTTTTATTTTGTACATGGGGTTTCCCTGTGAGAGTTCAATTCTCTCATGAGATACAGAGAAAAGCGTACATGATACAAAAGAATTTCCCACCTTGACCAATACCTGAAATGGAAAAGGAGAAAGGGGTAAGTATAAAAATATACTTAGTAACCAATTACTTGTAGGCCCTCGTCGCTTTCTTCTTCTACTAGGTTTCCACGAATTTCATTATGTCTATAAGAAGTTCAGGCAAACCATTTACATCACTCTAAGCTACCGTGTAGGTCTCAAAATTCTAATTGATTCCTCATTAATCAGTCTTATTAGTCCCTAGTACCTCTTCGAGAATCGTCCTGAAATAAAAAAGTTATTTCGTTCCCCTCTCCAACCGTGGTTGGATTTGTCACAACGAAGTTTCGAGGTTTCAAGAAATAAAACTGAGACGAAAGGATAAAATTTTCACAGTTTAAAAGACATACAACACGTGTGTCAGAATTCCAATGTTATTTACAAACGCAAAAAAGGCCACGAGATATATAAGAATTCATAATGAACCCCAAAAATTATACAAGTAATTGATGTCCCAGGTCGAATACAACTAACATACACTCCGGGTCTACACCCCTCTGTGATAATAAAGCTTCCAAGCATCTCCCTACCTTGAACAGTACCTGAACTAGAAAAGGAGAAAGTAGTAAGCATAAAAATATACTTAGTAACCAACCTTATGAGGATGCTTCATTTACCTCTCTAACCAATGTTAAATCTTATAATAAATAGTCAGGATGGTCGAGTGGTCTAAGGCTACACACTCAAGTTTTGATCTCGTGAGAAGGCGTGGAGCATGGGTTCAAATTCCATTTTTGACAACTTTTATTATCTACTAGGGTAAGTTGAAATCCAAGAATTGTTAACACAATTTAGTAAGAGTATTCTTAAGAAGAAAGAACCAGTTTTATATTGTTCTTAACTTACCTTGGAAAATAACTTTGAGAGTTTCTTTGATACTTGGGAGCATACAAAACAGACACAAGTATTAGTAACTTACCTTGGAAGGTAACTTTGAGGGTTTCTTTGATCCTTGGGAGCATACAAAACAAACACAAGTATTAGTAACTTACCTTGGAAGGTAACTTTGAGGGTTTTTTTGATACTTGGGAGCATACAAAACAAACACAAGTATTAGTTAGTCTTTAGAGTGATTCAACCGCCATTAATCATTACAAACACTAAAAAAATCTTATATTCTCACTTGGTCAAATTAAAATTTGTTTAAAGTGTTCTATTTGACCAAAAATTGAATATATTGTTAAAAGATCCTCACAAGTCTAATAAGGTCAACCCTAATAATTGAATGAGCATGAATGTTATGTTAAAAGATCATATGAGCCCAAAAGATAAATGAATATGCAGTTTACATTGTATAGTATACTACAACCACCCCACAAGGTGTACTAGTATACTACAAACCACCCCACAAGGTGTACTAGTATACTACAAACTATCTTGTAATCTATTCTTGATTGATTTTAATAAAGAATGTGAGGATTTTCCATAATAAAAAAAAAATTGTGTTCAAGAAAGTATTAGATGGATTTTTTTTTTGGGGTTAATATTTATGAGTTTTATAAACTTATCGAATGGATAATTGGTATGTTAATTAAATTTAAATTTGTATAAAATATTATATTATTAAACTAATCTAATTTTTTTAATTGTTGAGAATAATAAAAAAACTGAATAAAGGATAGAAAATACAATATTTAAATAAATTTCATATTCAAATTGATAAAATTAACGATTCCGTAGTGAAAAAATTACAAGTAAATAATATTGTTTCATATGAAAAAGTCATAAAGCAATATAGGTATTGTCAATATGCTTCAAACACCTTAAGAATTTTCGACTCAAAATTACATTTACATCCTTTTTCAACTACTCGAAGCTACCCCTTAAAAGAACTATAGATTATAACACACTTCAAGGGTTTTGATTCAATAGAAATGGTTTGAAGATAATATTACCAACAACGCTTAATTATGACTATGTAACAATATCAAGAATCACGAACCTACATAATAATATAATACTTTACACTTTGAACTTTGAGTGTAATACTAGGGAGAGACTTCTACACGCTTGTAATGAGTGCCTCATTTTCATTGCTAAAATAGAATAAAAGACGAACAAGTCATAGTAGCTTAACGGACCAGAAGCGTAGTCCTCAAAGTAGTGAGTATGACAAACTTTTCTGTCATATTAGGAATGGATTGTCTAGCCGAGAATTATGCCAGTATAGATTTTCACAAGAAGGAGGTAGTATTCCCACCGCCAACTGAGTCCAATTTTAAGTTCAAGGGAACCTATACGGGGGCCACCCAAAAATAGTGTCGATAATGAAAGCAAAAAGACGAGTACAACAAGGAGGGTTGGTCATATTGGCTTGTGCAGTGGATGTAAAAGTGAAAGAAAAAACCATGGACAGAGTACCTATAGTAAAGAAAATCTCGAATGTCATTCTAGAGGATTTACCAACAGTCCCTCCTACCCAAGTCGTACATTTTAGGATAAAACTTGAACTAGGAACTAGAGACATTTCTAAAGTCCCGTACTGTATGGTAGCAAGAAAAATTGAAAGAACTAAAGGTACAGTTACAAGACCTGTAGGATAAAGGTTTCATTCGTCATTGCGTATCCCTTTGGGTGCACCCATGCTATTTGTGACATATAAAGATGGCTCAATGCGCCTGTGCATTAATGGTAGGGAGTGAAATAAGAAAATAGTAAAGAATACGTATCCACCCTCTTACATTAATAATTTGTTTGATAAGCTCCGATAGCCGACGATATTTCCAAAGATAGATCTTTGATCAGGCTATCATCAAATTAAGATCAAGAAGGCGATATATCGAAGACAACCTTTCAAACAAGGTACGACCACTAAGAGTTTGTAGTGATTTTGTTTGGCCTCACAAATGCCCTAATTATGTTCGTGAATTTAATGAATGTAGTCTTCAAGGAGTGTATAGACATGTTGTTTATCATGTTTATACATGATATTCTAGTATACTCGAGAAATAGATCAAAAGCACCAAGAACACCATAAAAAAGTACTAACCCTCTTGAGAGAGAACAATTTTTACACCAAATTCTCATAATACCGTTGAAGTTGAAGTTGAAGTTGTCACTAAGTGGGAATGCCCAATTATAGTTACAGAGGTATGAAGCTTTCTGCCATTAGGAAGATACTACCAAATGTTTGTGCAACACTTTGCTAGAATAGCCTCACAACTTACCAAACTAACGAGGAAGGGCGTAACATTTGAATGGAATTATGCATTTGGCTTTTTGGCCCTCCTCATACTTCAACACACAACTTTCATAATTTCTTTAATCTCAATTTTCACAAAGTTGTTGCTCTCTTCAAGCTTTCACGTTTATTTCTCTTTGTCTTATTCTTAACAAAGATTTTTATTGTATTATGAGAAAATAGTTGTGAGTGTTCAAATGGTAAATTTACTCCTTTAAAGAGTTGGAGTGTGTTTCTACAAAATTCATATACTTGTATTAGTTTGATCGAGAGACGTGGAAAGGATTGAGTTTGCTCTTGAACTTTTAAAAAAGAGCAGTGCAACAGTTGAGCTCTGTTCCGTGTAAAGAGTCGAGAAAGGTTTATTCAAATTCCCAAGAGACGCTTGGGGAGTGGACTAGGTCGATTTTGACCGAACCACTATAAAACGACGGTATTATATTTTTTGACTCTTTCCTATTTAATCTCGAAATTTTTATTGTGATTTATTGCATGTTCTAAGTTTTTCATAATTGCTTATTGTTATTTCTTGAACTATTTGATTGTATTAATTATCATCGTCGGCTTATTTTTAAAAAAGTTTCATAATTAGAAAACTTAATCACGCTTAAATACTTTAATTTTAAAACCCTATTCACCCTATACGGCTGCCATACCGATCCAACAATTGGTATCAGAGCAAGTTGCTCTTATAGATTTTTTATATAAACTTTATTGTTAGTGCTTATGGTAAACCTACCGTGTTAATAACTGTGTACAACCAACTTCTAAGCCTATTTTGATGGAACAAACTATACTTATTGGGAAGCTAGAATAAAAATTTATTTGCAATCGATTGATTATCAATTATGTTAAATGTTAGTAAAGGCTCCTACATTTCAATAAAAATTGTTAATAATATTGAGAAGCTTAAAATAGGGCATGATATAAAAAAATGTTCTCTTAAAGGTAGTGCTATAAATTTTCTTTATTGTGCCCTAAATAATGATGAAATATTCTTTTTAATGCTAGTGTTTTAAATTTTCTTTATTGTACCCTAAGTAATGATGAAATATTCTTTTTAATGCTAGTGTTATAAATTGTACCCTACATAACCATGAATTTAATAGAGTATCTATGTGTTATTCAACCTATAAAAGTTGGAAAATTATTGAAGTAAGTTATGGAGGAACAAATCAAGTTAAAAAACAAATATTAACATTCATAATTAAGAAGTATTTAAAATGGGTACAAATGAATCTATAAGTCATATGCTTACTAGATTTACTAATATTCTAAATGTTTTGAAAAATCTTGGAAAAATATATTCTCCTTCCAAGGATAATTCTTAGACTCTACCTAAAAGTTGGGAAACAAAATGACTACAATTCAAGAGGGAAAGGATCTCACAAAGCTTTTTTTTGGATGAACTTGTTGGAAACAAAATGACTACAATTCAAGAGGGAAAGGATCTCACAAAGCTTTTTTTTGGATGAACTTGTTGGTTCTCTCATGATACATGAGATTAGCAAGGAGAACATGGAAGAGGAATCCAAAAAGTATAGACCTAAAGTCCATCACAGATGTTGACTCCGACGATGAGGAAGCCCAAGAGGAATCCAAAAAGTATAGACCTAAAGTCCATCACAGATGTTGACTCCGACGATGAGGAAGCCCTGGATGAAAATGATGTTGCCTACCTCACATAAGTATAAAAGTTTCATCAAAAGAAAAAAAGAATTTAAGAAACATTTCACCAACCAAAAACAGTCAAGAGGTCAAAAGAGTAAAAATGATATAATAATATGTTATGAATGTAAAAGGCCGGGTCATATAAGCACGAATTTTCCTCTCCTCGAATCATCTAAGATATCCAAGAAGAAAGCAATGAAGACTACTTGGGATGATAGTGATGAAAGTGTAAGTGATGAAGAAGTAGCAAATTTTTGCTTCATGTCTCATAATGATAAACAGGATGAATAAGACGAGGTAATTCTTGAATCTCTTTCTGAATTATTATTATTATTATTTTTTATTTTTTATTTTATTTTATTTTTATTTTTTAGAATCAACTTGATTTAGGAAGACTTAGTTCAAAATATCTTATGCTTCAAAAGAATTTAGTAAAGTATCGATGTGTTATTCGGCCTATGAAATTTGGAAAACTATTGAAGTAAGTTATGAAGGAACAAATTAAGTTGAAAAACAAAGATTAACATTCATAATTAAAAACAAAGATTAACATTCATAATTATGAACTATTTAAAATAGATGCAAATGAATATATAAGTCATATGTTTACTAGATTTACTAATATTCTAAATGCTTTGAAAAATCTTGAAAAAATATATTCTGCTTCCGAAAATGTAAGGAAAATTCTTAGATCTCTACCTAGAAGTTGGGAAACAAAATGCCTACAATTCAAGAGGGAAAGGATCTCACAAAGCTTTTTTTGGATGAACTTGTTGGTTCTCTCATGACACATGAGATTAGCAAGAAGGAGAACATGGAAGAGGAATCCAAAAAGTATAGCCCTAAAGTCCATCATAGAAGTTGACTCCGACGATAAGGGAGCCGTTGATGAATGTGATGTTGCCTACCTCACATAAGTATAAAAGTTTCATCAAAAGGAAAACACCAATTTAAGAAACATTCCACCAACCAAAAAGAGTCAAAAGGTGAAAAGTGTAAAAAAGATAAAATAATATGATATTAATATAAAAAGCCGAGTCGTATAAGTACGAATTGTTCTCTCCTCAAATCATCTAAGATATCCAAGAAGAAAGCAATGAAGACTACTTGGGATGATAGTGATGAAAGTGCAAGTGACAAAGTAGTAAATTTTTGCTTCATGGCTCATAGTGACAAAGAGGATGAATAACATGAGGTAATTCTTGAATCTCTTTCTTATGATGAATTATTACATTTATTTTAAGTAGGGGAGCAATTAGGAATAATAGAGAGGTACGAGAGAAAACTAAAAGCGAAAGCACGGCCATTGTAGCTACAGAAATTAAGAGAAATTTGTGCATCTTCATCCTGAACTTCAAAAACTATATATTTAATTTTCTTTGACGGTGTGATTTTAGCTTTTTAAAATTGCTTCTGTAATAACCTAAAAAATATATGTATATATACATAAATAAATAAAGAAATAAGAAAGATTACCTTTATTAGAAAAACAACATTTCTTGGTTAACCTCTTTTCCCTTTCTCTAATTATCTATTCTTAACCAACCCCTTTATCCTATAATATTACCGTTATTACAAAAAGAAACAAAAACAAAAAATGTCAATTTAAGAAAAAACCAAAATAGTGATTTACTTGAACAAAAACCTCTTAAATTAGTTAAATATTACCTCTTCCTTTTCTTTTCTTTTATCCTAATTTCATTGTTTGGAGATCAGATTCAACCATCCAATTATATCTACAATTTTCTCTAAATTTTACAATTATTTAGTTTGAGTTACAAATTAAATGCTAACAATTTTACCTAGTAATTGAATAGGCAAAAAAAAAAAAAAAAGGATTAAAAATTGTCCAATAACATATGTGAACAGAATTAAATTGCCAACGGAATTAAAAGATAAAAAAAAATAGAGAGACAATGGTGACGAGATGATTTGAAAGTAACAATCTATTAAAAATTTAACAATAATACATGTGACATAATGGAGAGTAAATACAAGACAAAAAAAAAAAGAAAAAAAAAGTAGATTCAGTTAATAAAATTAAAAAATGACATTAAATATAAAGATTAAATACCGATAAAAGTTTTAGAGAATTGTTTTTATGATTATAAATTACAATTAGCTAGTGATGGTTTATTTTCAAGGCTATAAATAGTCATTAATCTTGTTACTTTAAGATGAAATTTTTTTTGATATCATAATCAAATTAACTTCCTAAGTGCAGATGACTATAAGATCTATCTTAAATTTTTTTGATATCATAATCAAATTAACTTCCTAAGTGCAGATGACTATAAGATCTAGTCACTCACAGTAATTTCCTCAAGCATGCATGCAATACCAAGGGCACCCTACAATTTTACTTCCTAATTTCGTGTGGTTACTTACATGTCTATCGCGCCTTTCAAACTTGATTTATAGTCATAAAGGAGTCCAAAATTACAAATTCTCTTTGCAGGCACCTATTTCACAGTAAATTAGGATTAACATTGGAGTCGGGACGAAAAATTGGCAAATCGAGTGAAAAACGGATGAAAGTAGGTGGTCCACGCGCGGGGAGGGTGCCCTTTGAACCCCAGCAGATGCAGACTTACCCTTCAAATTTTTTGGGCGTGACACGTGGCATGCAGGGATTGTCGATAGGATTCGAGTTGGACCACGGGTCGCCAGATCGCTTCCTGGCGTACGGGTCGATTTCTAATTCAGGTATCCGGGTCGGCAGTTGGATGCGTGTTAGCACACGGCGTCGGGTGCGTCCCTCCATAGCGTGTTTGACGCGTGTCCTACTTGTTGC
The DNA here is from genome assembly GCF_002738365.1 of Cucurbita moschata. Lineage (NCBI taxonomy): Eukaryota > Viridiplantae > Streptophyta > Magnoliopsida > Cucurbitales > Cucurbitaceae > Cucurbita > Cucurbita moschata. The sequence goes on along the minus strand of NW_019268584.1, from coordinate 388,471 downwards.
CGGACGCGTCTTCCCCCTTTCCAGCCGCTGCGTGTCCATCGCCAATGGCCTTAATTCATCAAATTTTCCAGATTCCGGTCAAATAGCATTTCAACCTATTTGTTTTGGTTTTTTCTATCTTCCAATCCGTAACTCAAATTAACTCGATTCCTTCACGAGAATTCAAGATCTCAAGTCCACCTAACAAATCTATTATTCTTGCATTTTATTGATATTCACAAAGCTTAATAAATGAGATCGAAAATCAAGAAAAACTTAGTTCCTCAACGAAGTTGGATGATTCTCGATTTCGCTTTCTGATACGATTGTTGGGTGTGTTTCCTCCGAGAACTTGCAAGAATCCTCATCTAAGGTATTGTAACTTGAGCATAAGCATTTATGGCTTTATATTATGTTTCCTCAAAATGCTCCGTACGAATGGAAATAGTGTCCTTCACTTATATACCCATGATCCATGATCTTCCCCTTAATTAGACAACATGGGACTCCAACAATTCTTAATATAACTGACTTACTTGATATTCTAAATGCTCAAGCTTTTTCCAAACCTTTATTTTATATGGCCAAGAACATTTTGGATGACTCATGATTCTTTCTGTTGAGTCTATGAAATCTTAACCAAGTGACATTACTATCGGTTCAGTCGGAAGACTTGACTTATTATGATGACACGTGCCCAGCGGTCCTTGCTCGTGTCATTTATGCTGTAAATTATATGATCGTGTGACTATGTTATATGATGATGAGAGTATGTTGTATGATGATGAGAGTATGTTGTAGGAATGATGTTATGCGATGAGGTTATATGATGACATTATATGATGATGAGACTCTGTTATAAGAAGGATGTTACGTAGTGATGTTATAAGATGACATTATATGATGATGACATGACGATGATGATGCATGATAACATGACAATATAAGATGCATGATGATGACATGACTTAATATGAAGTTATTCCATGATAAGATTGTGCATGTACTAAATGTCATGATACATTATGACGACAGGTTTTCTAAGACCCAACCCAAATTGATGTTAATAACGAGGAAAGTATGAAAGCCAACGCATGCACGTTGCCTATTGTGATTTGTGAATAATGTATAAGGTTGTGTCTTAAGGATGATTTAAATATGAAAAACTATAGGGACCTCATGCATTTTGTGTGTTTATATACATCGGGTTACCTCCCCATTTACGATGATGAGTACGAACGCATACACTATGATGATAATCGTCATGCTACACATGACACTTGGGGGTTTGCTAACCTCCAGACGTCTGACTACGGACAACTAGCCCCACTATGATGGGTCTAAGGGAGTGCAAAACGCCTGGAGATTCACGCTTGTTGTTGGTCGTGTGTAGGGAAATACTACACATACAATTTTGTCCGGACTAGAGGCCACCCCTATGAAGGTTTTAACGTTAGATCCCTACTGAATTGCAGGGTCACTTACTGATTATTTCTTAAAGTACTCCACTCATGTTCTACTTCTATTTTGGGTAAAGTCAAGACACCTTGTATGGTTGAGTGTTGTTTTCTTACTTTTTTTTTTTCTTTTCTTTTTTATTCCTTCCAAGATAGTTGGATCAAAACTACTCAATGAAAAATACAAGAAATGCACACAAACAAAATCATGGCCAAAGAAGTATTATAGACAACTTTCATTATTATCAAAAAAATCTTCGTACTAAACATGAATAACTATTTATAGCCTTGAAAATAAATTTTACAGTAACCTATGGTTAATTAAAAGGTTGTAACTTTCATTCATGGTCATCAATACCATAATCGCCACTAGCTAAGTGCATATAATCATAAAGATTAAAAAAAAAAAAAATACAATAAAACTTCATAACATATATGGATTTTTCCATCCACCATGAAACCTTTGTGGCATGATTAAGACAACTTATTTTATATCAGCAACTAAACATATTAACATATAAATAGGACTTTGCATGCATTCAATATCTTGGTTTGTAAACATGAGTCTAGTTTCAACTCTTAGGTATGGCTACATTGTGAGTATATAGTCACCCTTACTAATTTTTTCCCATTTTAGATGATGCATAAAGATAGGAGACCGTGTTACTAGAGTATTTCATCTAATTTTAATTTTTTTTTTGTTTCTTTTTATCCCATATTTTTAAATTTCATGGAGGTTTTGAAAGATTAGATATGCTACAAGTATTATTGAAAATATGAACCGTTAGAAATATGAATTGTTAACGAAAAGAGATGGACGTTCTAATAGGAAACAATTTCCCATGATACTTGTAGCAACTTTGTGAGAGAAATTGAAACATACTCGAGTTTAGGAAAAATGCCAGCTAAGGCCAACCAAGTAAGTGACCTTACTATCGACTCGGTCAGAAGACTTGCCTTATGTATGAAGACACATGCCCAGTGATCCTTGCACGTGTCATTTATACTTTATATTATATGATGATGTGACTGTACTATATGATGATGAGACTATGTTATAAGAATGATGTTACACGATGATGTTATATGATGATGCATGATGATACATGATGATGATGATGTATAGGAAATTTCCGAAGTGCCCAATTGTAACCTATCTTGAGAAGTGAAATTCAATTGCAATACCAGTCTAGAAACAAGAATTAAAGGAAATTTATATCAGCTCGATTCTAAAGATTATTCGTTCCTTGATTCTAGCCGTTAAGATAGAGTTAATTGCACAATGAGATTGGAAGAAACTTCATCCGTCAGAGGCTCATAAAAGAGCTCCTAATCTATTAAGAGCTAAGACTATCCCCACAAACGTATACTAATCTTTTTAGCATCATTTATCTTTACTCATGTTTCCTAATAAATTCACAGTAGGTCACCGAATATAAAGTTGCTTCAAGTAAAACATACTTATTTTGAAGTTCTTATGATTGAGCTACCATAAAAGAAGACCGTGGTTGG
>NW_019268584.1:370919-384832 GCF_002738365.1 Cucurbita moschata | reverse complement strand
AAAAAACTTTCTCCATCTCTCTTGTCAAAACTCGGTCCCTTTCTCCAATTATCTCTCCCTAACTACGTTAACTATTACTGTTGTTGCCAAAAGAAATAGAAAAATAAAAAAAATGTTAGATTTGAGAAAAAAAGAAGATGACAATTTACGTTAAAAAAACATCTTAAATTTGTTAAGGTATATATTAAATTTTTCTCTTCTATATTAATTTCATTGATAGGACATCACATCCAATCATATCTTAGATTTTCCCTAAATTGGTGCAATTATTTAGTTTTAGTTACAAATTAAATGCTAAAAATTTTACTTCACTTCGAGTAAATGAGCAGACATAATTCATTAAAAATTGTAGAATAATATTTGTAAACAGAATTAAGTTGCCAATAGAATTAAAAGAAAAAAACGAAGAGAGAGATAAGAAAGATTGAGGATTTGTTAGTAACTATCAAATTAAAATTAACAATAATACCTGGAATGACTGAAATTATTTAGTTTGAGTTAGAATTTAAATGTTAACCATTTCACCAAAGAATCCATTAAAAATTGTTCAATAATATATGTGAACAGAACTAAATTACAATTAAAAGAAAAAAAAAAGAATAAGAGAGATTTGAGAAACCTAAGATGTGTGAGTAACAATTAATTAAAACTTGGTAAATCCCTGGGTACATTAACTTTATCTGCATCTACTTCTACTCCATTTTTACCACCATGAAGCAGAGAAAGTTAACTTTTTCCATGCAAAAACTACATTTATTAAAATTAGCATAAAGTTTCTCTTTCCTAAACATAATCAAACCTTCCTTAACATGTTCCACATGTTCATGCAAAGTCTTTAAATAAATTAAATATAATCAAAATATACAAAAAAAAAAATATGTTTTCCTAAATATTCTCTCAAACATGATTCATGCATAAATGTCGTGGGAGTATTAGTTAACCCAAAAACTAAACCATTCATACCATCCAAACTTAGTTTTGAAAGCTGTTTTCCATTCATCTCCGATATGACTTCTAATTTAATGATATCCAAATTTCAAAACAATGTTTGTTAATAAACATGAACCATGCAATTCATCAAGCATATCGTTTACCCTGGAAATAGGATGTCGAACCTTTACAGTGATTTTGTTGATGGCTTTACAATCCACGCACATGCGCCGCGTTCCATCTTTGTTTGGCATCAATAAGACTAGTACAGAACATGGACTTAAACTCTCTCGTATATAACCCTTTTCCATGAGCTCCTCAACTTGCCACTGAATTTCTTTAGTCTCAGTTGGGTTGGCTCTATTAAGCTGGCCTATTAGGAATGACTGCCTCTGGAATGAAATCTATTTTATGTTCAATATCTCTCATGGGAGGTAGTCCTTTAGGTACTTCATCTTGGAACACGTACTCAAATTCTTGTAAAAGAGATTGAAGCATACTAGGCAAAGAAAAATTGTTATCGTTAGATAACAAACATCTTTACTTGTACATAAGTATAAACATGGTTTTTTTTGTGAAAACATTACCCTTCTAACCTCTCCAACTCTAGCCAAACAACTCACTTTGTTGAACTCTTTCTTTTTTTCAATTTCATTATTTTTTTCACCATTTTTTTTCCTTTCAATTCTGGTTCATTGAACTCTTTCTTTTCTTTCTCCAACTTTAATTTGTTCAGCAAATACATCTGCAGAACTCAAAGGTACAAGAGTGGTTTTTCTACCATCTTTTATAAAAGAATACCTATTCAAATAACCATCATATATGATCTTCCTATCAAATTTCCAAGGTCGGCCAAGCAATATGTCTTCAGCAAGCATTGATAGCACATGACAAAGAACATCATCTTTATATTTTCCCAAACTAGAAGATATTAAAACTTGATAAAATGCCTTCATTGTTCCACTGCCATTAAGCCATTGAAGCTTGTAAGCTTTAGGATGGTATTGTGTTGGAATTTGCAACCGTTTGATCAGCATGTTACTTACTACATTCTAATTTCAAAGAAGTCCACCATATAATTGTGTAATCTCAAAACTCAGCCACAGCAAAATTTTCTTTCTTCACTGAAATTGTTGCAATAAAAAACATGCTTAATTTTGTTCTCATATTGCAAATTCTCCTTTGGATCAGACCTCCCATAGAAACTTGGAATTTTAAGCTTCACCCACAACTCCTCTTTCTTCATATTGGTACTCCCTCTCACTTCTTTTTTGTGCTAAAATTTCTCTACCCCTTCTTCTAACTCTTCCTCTCCCTCATCTGACATCTCTCCCTCTCCCTCATCTGACATCTCTCCCTCCCCTAGGACTATGTCCCGCTAAACGGTGACATTGTCATCTTCTTCATTTTCAACTTCTTCATTCAAGAGTACTTCCCTTCCTTGAAGATTACCTAAGGCTATTTCAATTCAATCCATCCGGTTTGTCAATGTACTAATAACTTGATACAAACGAGTAATGCTTCCGACCTGTGCTTCTTTCCTCCTTGCTTCATTGATTTCTCCTCCATTTCCTCCGTCTTGGTTCATGATTGTACAAACAATAGTTAAATATGTTTAAGACCTCACACACGCAACTCACGAATTTTACACTCAGGGACACACGTGTTTATTACACACAAAGGTAGGCTATTTGGAAGAGTGACTAAATTATGATCAAGGTAAGCTAATATATGGATAAAACAATTCTGATAGTAGCAAGCTATTCAATTATCAAGATGATAAGATAATTATGAAATAACACCAAAATAAAAACAAGAAATAAACAAATAAATAAGGGCACTCGTATTTTTGGATGGAATTGCACGGAAAAAAAGAATTCCAAAGAGAATGGTTGTGAAGATTTGAGAACAATCTAATTTTCTTTGTTCTAGAGATCTAAAAAATTTAGAAGTTATCTTCCAGTCTAATGATGAGAAAAAAAAAATCAAACCGTTCCATATTTAGATGGAATAAGAAAAAAAAAATTTAATTGAAGTTTATTTACTCTTCAAATAAACATGCAAATGGTCTAAAATAAATGATACCTATTTATAAGGATTTCTTTTTTATGGTTTTTTTTTCAAGATCTAAATGTGATCCTTAAAAAGAAAATGAGAACAAGGTCAAAAGATGATGAACAATGATGGAGATGGCAAGAAAATAAATGGGCAGATCAAGAAAAGAAAAACAATAGCATAAACCAATAAACGAAAGATAAAATCAATTCTAGAGTATGCCACATAGATGTAACGTAGGCTCTAATACCAAATTGATAAGATAACTCTAATCATCATCCCAACGATCCAAGCTTTTATTGAAGAAAGAACCCTTGAATCAAAGAAATTAACACCCCCTTATATAAAATTCGGGGATCGAAGATCTAGAAGCAAGATTTAGAACCTTGTTATAAATTGAAATACTCAACAATTGAACTTGATCGAGGCTTGATTCAATGACTCAGATGCAATACCACAAGAATTGCTTGAAACGTAGAATGGCAAAGATGACGTTCGGATTTCTAAGGGAACGTCTCACCTACAGAGATCAATTTCATTCATTAAAAATCTATTTTTTACATAATAATTTGTGGGTATTTATAGTCTCCCTACAAAAGACATTTGTGGCCATGATTTAATCCGATCCCCTTAAATCTCCACAGAACACGAAGTCAATTGACCATTTGACCATTACAAACTTTATGAAATTAAAAATAATAAATAAAGTTTTCTAACAACTCATGAAATGATGTTCGCAACTTCATCCCCTACTTCAATCGTGCAAATATTCACTTTTGAAGCTCGAAATGGTCATTCCTCAATTGAATCATCTTGTAAAACATGAAATGATGATTGACTGAGTCTATCCAATTTTGTTGATGAAGAATGAATGCTTGTTGAATCCTCTTGGCCTTTGTTCGTGTAATAGGTCCAGTTGGAACATTTGAAACACTGTGATGCTTATCACAAGAAATAGTGCAGAGTAAAGTTGGATGAATCGAGCCGTATAAGCCATTAGAGCCATCGCCACAAAGTTTTAGATAGAAAAGTGCAAGTCACATTCGGGTCATGGTCTGGGTAAATGGGTCAAAGTTGAGTAGGTATGCACGAGTTGGAGTTTTGTCAAGGCACGGATAATTGGATTGTAGGGTTCTAGGTTGTGGGTCAAGTGGTGATGGGCTGGTAGACATGCGACGTAGATTGGGAAGCTTCCATTTTTTTTTTGTTTTTTTCGTTGGTTTCGATGACATTGGGTGACTATTCATTTTCAGTGTTCGAGGAGCTTACTACTTTTTAGATTTTCTCTATTTTAATTTTCTTTTTTGTTTACTTTGTTCCTAAATGATAGTGCCTGGTTCATTAGGGTAGGTAAAAATTCTTACCTTATGTTTTTGTTAGCTTATTTAAGATTTAAACTTTTGTTATGGTGCCTTTTGAAGTAAAAAAAAAAAAAATGTGTTCAACTAGTAATTTCAAGAATATTGGTTGAATTAAAATGTGTTTATCTTCCTAGTTATGTGATTGAAGTTTGATTTGGAGCTTATTATTTGATTATTGTGACCAAGAATCTCAGCTTAGCCCAAACGTGAAATAAGCTTCAATTTAGATGTAACACTTAGAAAGCAATATAGATATTGTCAATATGCTTCAAACATCTTAAAAGGGATACCTAAAAATTAAAAAAAAAAATTATAACTCAATTAAAGAGTTTTGATTCAATAGAAAAGGTTCGACAATAATATTACGTATGAAATGTCATCGAGAATGCTTGATTAAGACCAAGTATGTAACGACCCGAAATTTTCTACTTAATTTAAGGTCGTTGTGTACATATATCATGAACATTGGATGTAAAAAGACTCCATTTAAGTTCCATAAAACGTAACCTTTGTCTTAAAATACAACCATGGACTTAAGTGTTTCGAAAACACCTTTTAAACGACACAACAAAAAGGCTAAATAAAATAAATAAACATTTAAATTAAAAACATCCAATTTTAGCGTAAGTCTAAGAAAATAAATACCAATACCCTATGCATGTGTCATGGTCTGGAATTGCGAGGCCGTCGTCAGCCGTACATGAATGCCTTGTCTTATCCTGAAAAATGTAGTAGTACATTGCTTGAGTATTTTAAGAAATACTAATAAGTGACCCCAGTATTGGGGTTGAATGCAAGAACATGCGAATGCAATGACGGGACCTATCCTTTCAATCTATTTTCCTACGGTACTGTCCTAACGGGTAACTTGGATGTGTACCATATACTCTACACACAGCCAATACGTGCGAGTATGGACTCACAAGTCAGTTCGCAAACCGCTGGGCCACTTTTCTTGTCGGGCGAGCATACTCTCGGAACTCATTAGGCCAAACTTCCGTTAGAACTAGTAACCGCCGCAGTAGCATTATGTAAAACAAAATGATCGTACTCTTATTGGCAACATTATGTAAAACATAATGATGGTACCCCTGCCGGCAGCACTATCTAAAACATAATGATCGTACCCCTGCCGGCTGCATTATCTAAAACATGATGATCGTATCCCTACCCCTCGTGATGAAATAAGTGAATCCCCCATTGCATGAGCACATATAATGCATGAGGTCCCAATATTTTTCTATTTTCGACATTATTAAATATAACCCCGCTATCGTTTTACATTCATATCATATATTTTTTTCATTTTTTAGTTCTCATATCATGCATAATTCTAACGGGTTATATTTCATTTCATTTATCGTGATATCTTGTCATTCATAACATGTTGTATACATACAATTTACAAAACATAACATAACGCTCCATGCTTTTAACATGTCATTTCCTAACGTGCAATTCATACAACAATTACTTCAATGGTCACACAAAACAATCTAAACATAACATATCACATCACAATATATTGTATCATAAACTTGTGAGTTTTCACAAATTATTTCACAAATTTATGAGTTTTCTTTACCAAATTGGTATCAAGCCAATGGGGAATGTGACGGGTCATATGCTGCTACCGCGACTAACGAAGACAAAATACGAGAATTGGAGCATTCATATGAAAGCTCTTCTCGGTTCTTAAGATGCATGGGAGGTGGACGAAGAAGGGTTAGAAGAACCAAAAGAGGTGCGATCAAAGGATAAGGGGGCACCGTACATGTTGTTCCGAGCCGTTGATGAGTCGGGCTTTGAGAAGTTTGCCAGTGCAACTACTTCAAAAGAAGCATGGGATACTTTAGAAAAAGTGTTCAAAGGAATCGACCGAGTCAAGCAAGTGCGTCTCCAAACTCTTCGTGGCAAGTTGGAGAACATGAAGATGAAGGAGTCAGAAAATGTATCTGACTACATCATGCATGTACAGACTGTGGTAAACCAACTCAACCGAAATGGAGAAATGTCAGCCAAGCTGCAGGTTTTGGAGGAGATTTTAAGGTCATTAACCAACAATTTTGAGAATGTTGTATGAGCGATAGAAGAGTCAAATGACCTAACGACGTTCATACTCAACGAGCTAGCCGGATCTCTCGAGGCACATGAGCAACGTAAGAAGAAGAAGTAGGAAACACTCGATCAAGCACTTCAAACCAAGGCGTCAATCAAAGATGAAAAGGTACTCTACTCTCAAAATTTTGAAGGTAAAGGTTGTGGCCGTGAAAGTAGTAAAAATGGTTATGGTGGTGGTCAAGGCAGCAGTCATGAAGGATAATATAAGAAGAAGGGATAGTCGAGCAAAGCAAATTGGTGTGGAAGAGGACGCAGTCGAGGAAGAGGTGGCCGATCAATTTACTCCAACATTCAGTACTACAAATGTCACAAATATGATCACTATGCGAACGATTGTAACTCCAACAAATGTTACAATTGTGGCAGATGGCATTTTGCAAAAGATTCTCGAGCCGATAAAAAAGTGGAAGAAACAATCAACCTAGCCTTGGATGACGCAACAAACGAAGGTCTTCTCTTTATGGCTCAAAATGAAGATCGGAAAGCGAAAGAACACGATGCAGAAAAATACGATGGCGGTAGTTATGAGGTGGTGGAATCCGTTGAAAATGAGGGAATACGCAGCGGATTTGGCAAAATCCCAATATCGGAGACGAGAAAATCGAAGAAGGAATCTAGATTGAGCACGCGATCGGCGAACGAGCCAAAGAAACTTCCAGATCGTCAGAAGGAGAACAGAGATTTAGAGCAACAACCAAAATCTAGGTGGATAAATCTGTGGAGAAGTCTCAGTTGCAGGCGTTGACATTGTTGAACGAGACACCTTTTGAAGGAGAAAGTAGACATTGAAAAAGAAAAGAAAGCTTTTAGAGAATGGGAAGGTAATTTCTGTTGATGTGATGAGTCATGGGTTCAAAACTGGAGGTGCTCGCTGGGAAGTGAAATTCTTTACATTGAAGTGTGGCACCATGCGGATCGGGTCAAACATCCTTTGAGTCAAACTGGGTTAGACGTGGGCATGGGTCGGAAGAGCTACTGGGTGTTGCGCATATCGAGTGGAGCCGCATCACTTTACAATGCGCTTCATGCGTTATTCCACCCAATCGTCAACACGTGTCCCTCAGGCTGTCTGATGCGCTTTCCCTCGTTATAGGTTTTATGTACATTATAGATCATTAGCTCCTAATCAAGTCAATCGAGTTTCATTTACATAACTCTATGCATAATAAACTTAAAAAAGTCATTATCTTTTAAAGTATGTAGTGTTTTAACTCATATCACGAAAAGATATTATTAAAAATTAATGAAATTGACCCATGCAAGTGTCAAACCTGCGACCACCGCATTATTAGCATGACACTCTAACCAACTGAGCTAATAGACCATAGGTTTTATGCACATTGTAGATCAATAGCTCCTAATTTAGTCAATCGAGTTTAGGTTACATAATTTTAAGCATAAAAAAATTAAAACTTCAAGTCATTATCTTTAAAGTTCGTAGTGTTGTAACCCCGTATCATGAAAAGATATTATTAAGAAGAAATGAAATTGGCTCATGTAGGTATCAAACCAATGACCTTCACATTATTAGCACGACGTTCAAACCAACTAAGCTAATAGGCCATAGGTTTTATGCACATTGTAGATCGGTAGCTCCAAATCCAGTCAATCGAGTTTCGCTTACATAATTTTATGCATAATAAACTTAAAACTATAAGTGATTATCTTTTAAATCTAGTATCATTAAATATATCATTATTGAGAATTAATGAAATTGACCATGCAAGTGTCAAACCTTTCGTAGCTCCTAATCTAGCCAATCGAGTTTAGGTTACATAATTTAATGCATAATAAAACTTAAAACTCTCTAATTTTAAGTCATTATGAAATTAGCCCATCCAACCTTCGTGTTATTAACACGACGTTCTAACAACCTAAGCTAATAGGCCACAAGTTTTATGCTCATTGCAGAGCAGTAGCCCCTAAACTAGTCAATCGAGTTTAGGTTACATAATATTATGCATAATAAATTTAAAATTTTAGGTCATTATCTTTTAAATTTTGTAGTGATTTAACCCCGTATCATTAAAGATATCATTGAGAATTAATGAAATTGACCCGTCCAAGTTGCAAACCTGCAACCTTCGCACTTAATTAGTGCGACGTTCTAACAAACTTAGCTAATAGGCCAAAGGTTTTATGAAAATTGCAGATCCATAGCTCCTAATCAAGCCAATTGAGTTTAGGTTACATAATTTTATGCCTAATAAAAGTTCAAAATTTTCCAATTTTAAGACATTATCTTTAAAAGATATTATTAAGAGAATTAATGGTATTGTCCCACTGTAAAAGGGAGATCCATCACTTCATTTTATAAGCCCACTTGAACTGTTTAAAGTCAGTCGAAGAATACATTTTTTTACGGCTCTAGGTCAATATTTTGGTTGATCTTGCTTGGGTTTGATACGCTCGGACCCTTTCTTCTTTCAATTTTTCAGAAGCTTAAATTAGTATGACTACGTTTTGGCTAGTTAAATTTTTAGAATCGAGTTTATATTATTAATGCACAGGTAGGTTTAGTTAGTTTATATACTTATGAGTAAGTTTAAATTATTTTATGCAAAAGTAGTTGAGTTAATTTCCATAGTAGAATTTTAATTTATGATTGTTGAACTTCTTAGGAAAAATTAAAATTTAGAGGCCAGCATTAAGCTAACGTCAAATGGTCGTAGTAGCTTCGGCTTAGGCTAACCAAGTAAGTGGCCTTACCAAAATGGTTATAATTGTGTGTTGTATGGTGACATGTGCTCGTGGCTTTGCACATTGTAATAGCCCAAGCCCATCGCTAGCAGATATTGTCTTCTTTGGGTTTTTGGGATAGCCTTACGCTTTTAAAACACATAGAGAAATTTTTACACCCTTATAAAGAATGTTCCCCTCTCCAACTGTTGTGGGATCTCACAATCCACCCTCTTTATATAGAGGTATCAAGTTGGCTTAAGGGCTCATCTTGTTATCTTTTTTTCTATGATTAGCCTCCTATAATCGATATGAACACTATTATAAAACAAGTTTTGAAAACTTGTTAAATATCTTATTCATAAAAATTACTTAAGCTATGGGAAATTAGTGAGCCCAACAACATCACTCTAACTCACACAACTATGTCGAACTCCGAGAAAACCTTTTAACCTTGCCTTCTAGGTTCATATGCTCGAGGGAACCCTTGTTTCTACATGTATGTATAACTATCTGGATCAGCTCTTAATGTTCAATATATCGTCGTGTGGGCCCATTCTTTCCTCTTAATGACTAGAGTTATTGCTCTCTAAAACAAATGTTAAGGAGTGTGAAGTCCTGACTTAGTAGCTCAAGTGTCTATGGCTCGGTCTACCTTAACTCTGCCAAGTTGTCCTGGCCATAATCTAAAAAAATTCAAGTAGATTCAAGGCTCAGATCTCGTGTTGGAATTAATGTTGGAATAACATAGATATAACATTCAACCTTAATTCAAACCTTCCTAATTTCTTCCCGGTGATTTAGTTTCTTCCTTTAAGTAGATAATGACTTGATTCGTCTATATGTATTACTTTATCTTTTAAGTCATAAACTCTAAATCATGCTAAAGTATCCAATCATTGACCACTTTGCTCATACAACCTCAAAGCTTCCTCTTACTATTTGTGCATAAACATCTAAAAAAAAATGTTATTTCCTCAAATTTCTTTGTAACACTGAGTGATATGGAAATCAACCCAAGGGAAAATATGGAACGGATTACCTTGATGATCAAGATCAAGAGTAAAAAAAACTCGTGATTCGAATCACTCCACAAGAGGTTTGATCAATACCACTTGAATGACTCTACATGCAAGTTCTAAACACAAGAATTTGCAAAGAAAGTTTAGCTCTCAACGAAGCTAAAATAGAAATTCTATTCTTAATTCCAAAATCTGATGTCTAATCATAGAAAATAAGACTTTATATAGCCTTTACATCCGTAACCCATGTCATACATAACTCCCAAATATCCATAACCTCCATATTAAAATGGCTAGTTAATGGTGGAATATAGTAACCTATGTGGGTTAGAATATAATCTTAACTCCTATATTTAAAACTAGCTTAAATATGACAAACAAATAGTTAAACTATAATTAAATAATGCAATTAATAAAATGTGCTTATTAGTCATCCTTGGACTAGTTTCATAAATTCAGCGGAGTTCATTAAATGCAAGTGCATTTAATTCATCTCTTTATTGAACCTCAACTTTGCACAACATCTAAGGGAGGTCTCCAGCTCTTCTAGAATTTTCTTTGATGAGCTCACCATAGCTTGAATATAACTGTATAAGGTTTGTTGTAGCTTATTGGCTCTCGTCTTTGTAATTGCACCTTGAGGTATAGAAATTTCTTGGTCGTGGTTCATATCATTCTCCCCCTCTTGAGAAGGATTCGTCCTCAAATCAAAGCCATCACCTACATCAAAAGGACTCAAATCAACAACATTAAAAGTTGTACTAACACCGTACTTACGTGGTANTAAATCAATTTTATAAGCATTGTCGTTGATACGCTCAAGAACTTGAAAAGGTCCATCTCCTCGTGGTAAAAGCTTAGATTTTCTTTGAGTAGGAAATCTTTCTTTTCGGAAATGCACCCAAACCCAAACTCCTGGCTTGAAGATGACAATCTTACGTCCTTTATTAATTCAGGTGGCAACCTTCTAATTTTGTTTCTCAATTTGTTCTTTCACTTGCTTGTGCAGTTTATGAACAAACTCAACCTTGGCATTTACATCAAAATTCACGAACTCTTTTGACGGTATGGGTAATAAGTCAATGGGGGTTAAGGATTAAAGCCATAAACAATTTCAAAAGGTGTGCATTTAGTAGTGCTGTGAACAACCCTATTATATGCAAATTCTATAAATGGCAAACAATCCTCCCAAGTCTTAAGATTCTTATCAATAATAGCCATAAGCATAGCACTCATGGTTCTGTTAACAACTTCAGTTTGTCCATCCGTTTGAGAATGACAAGTAGTTGAATATACTAGCTTAGTTCTTAACTTACCCCCATAAAACACGCCAAAAGTGGCTTAAAAATTTTACATCACGATCACTAACGATGCTTTTAGGAATGCCATGCAATCGTACAACTTCCTTAAAGAACAGGTCTGCAATATGTTTTGCATCATCAGTTTTGTGACAAGGAATAAAATGAGCCATTTTACTAAATCGATCAACCACAACAAAGATGCTATCATAGCCTTTCCTAGTCCTAGGTAAACCTAAAACAAAATCCATTGATATATCAATTCAAGGACCATTAGGAACCGGTAATGGGGAGTATAAACCATGTGGTTGAAGCCTAGACTTAGCTTGTTTACATGCTATGCAACGAGCACAAACTTTATGAACATCATGTCTCATTTTAGGCAAAAAAAAAAATATTCAGAGAGCATATCATAAGTTTTAGAAACTCCATGGTGTGCCATTAAACCACCTCCATGAGCTTCCCTCACAAGTAGCTCATGGATGGAACAAGATGGTATGCAAAGTTTGCCTTTTCAGAACAAAAATCCATCTAACAATAAGTAATTATCCACAATGAGTCCTTTTTCACAAGATTCAACAAAAGGAGCAAAGAACATGTCATGTTGATACAAATCCTTTATGTGTTCAAAACCCAACAACCTAGCATTCAAAGTATTGAGGAGGACATACCTTCGTGATAAAGCATCTGCTACAATGTTCTCCTTACCTTGTTTATATTCTATGACATATGGGAATGTTTCAATAAATTCTAACCACTTATCATGTCGTCTGTTGAGTTTATTTTGTACTCTAAAATGCTTTAAACTTTCATGATCCGTATGAATAATGAACTCCTTATGCCAAAGATAATGTTGCCAGGTTTGCAATGCACGAACCAAAGCATAAAGCTCTTTGTCATAAGTTGGATACCCAAAGATGCACCAGTCAACTTCTCACTAAAGAACATTAAAGGTCTTTGATTTTGCATTCATACAGCCCCTATCCCTACTCCACTAGCATCACATTCAATTTCAAAAGTAGACTCAAAATTAGGTAATGCAAGCAAAGGAGCAGAACTCAATTTTTCTTTCAAAGTATTAAAAGCAAGTTCTTGATCTTTTTCCCATATAAAGGGTACATTTTTCTTAACATGTTCATTCAAGGGTGAAGCAATTGTACTAAAATTCTTAATGAACCTACGGTAGAAACTTGCAAGACCATGAAAACTTCTTACCTCACTTACATTTTTCGGTGTGGGCCAATCTTTTATTGCCTTCACTTTTTCCTCATCAACCTCAACACCATTAGATGAAACTACAAACCCAAGAAAGTTAACTTTTTCCATGCAAAAACTACATTTCTTTAAATTTACGTACGTACATTCGTTTCTTAAAGTAGTCAAAACATTGCGTACATGAGTAATATGATCATCTAAAGATATAGAGTAAACAAGGATGTCATCAAAATAAACAACCACAAACTTACTGTTAGTAAAAAAGGGATTGATTGAATGAGTGAAAGAGGGATTGATTAAATGATTGATGAGATGATTGAATTATGAAGAGCAAGAATGCTCCATATTTATACAGAGAATACAAAAGATTCAGAAAATCTACCTAAAAATCTGCAGAAAATCTGGTAACAAATCAGTAAACAAATCAAAATAAAATCTAATCAAATCAAAACTAAATCAAATAAAAAACTAGATCTAACTCCTAACGGAGATTTAATTAGATGCTAACTGACAGCAATCTAAACAAATACGTGATCTTTAACACTTCTCCTTGTTTAGATGCTGTGAACTCCAAGCTTTTTTCTGAACACCCATCTTGCTCAAATTATTTTTCTGTTTAGAGGTCGATCAACCAACTCCCAGATTTTGTTTTTCTCGATCACCGAAAGCTCCTCCTCTGACAGGTGCATCATCAACCAAAGCATCTTGTCGTTCATCTTCAGACTCTTCTAGTCGTTCATCTTCAGACTCTTCTAACATGCAAACTTCAAATGGTGTGAGAACCTTCACATCTTTTGTTGAAATTTGACTTTGCAAGCACACAACAGTGTTTGCTGCTTTTCCCCAAAAACGTTTTGGAAGATCCTTCTTATGAAGCATGCGTCTCGTCATCTCCATTATGAATCTATTCCTCCTTTCACTGATGTCATTCTGTTGAGGAGTGTATGGTGTTGTCAATTGATGTTCAATTCCAGCCTTTTCACAAAACCTGTTAAAAGTTTCTAAAATGTACTCCTTGCTATTATCTGACCTTATAGTCTGAATCAAGCATGCACTTTCATTCTCAACTTTGGCTTTGAATTTCCAAAATACACCCGCAACTTCTGACTTTTGCTTCAGCAAGAATATCCAACACATTCTTGTTAGTTCATTAATAAAAGCAATGTAATAAAGATTACCATTTAGTAATGGTGTTCGCTAAGGACCACAAAGATCAGCATGAACCAGTTGCA
>NW_019268584.1:369510-370909 GCF_002738365.1 Cucurbita moschata | reverse complement strand
GGGTGAAGCAATTGTACTAAAATTCTTAATGAACCTACGGTAGAAACTTGCAAGACCATGAAAACTTCTTACCTCACTTACATTTTTCGGTGTGGGCCAATCTTTTATTGCCTTCACTTTTTCCTCATCAACCTCAACACCATTAGATGAAACTACAAACCCAAGAAAGTTAACTTTTTCCATGCAAAAACTACATTTCTTTAAATTTACGTACGTACATTCGTTTCTTAAAGTAGTCAAAACATTGCGTACATGAGTAATATGATCATCTAAAGATATAGAGTAAACAAGGATGTCATCAAAATAAACAACCACAAACTTACTGTTAGTAAAAAAGGGATTGATTGAATGAGTGAAAGAGGGATTGATTAAATGATTGATGAGATGATTGAATTATGAAGAGCAAGAATGCTCCATATTTATACAGAGAATACAAAAGATTCAGAAAATCTACCTAAAAATCTGCAGAAAATCTGGTAACAAATCAGTAAACAAATCAAAATAAAATCTAATCAAATCAAAACTAAATCAAATAAAAAACTAGATCTAACTCCTAACGGAGATTTAATTAGATGCTAACTGACAGCAATCTAAACAAATACGTGATCTTTAACACTTCTCCTTGTTTAGATGCTGTGAACTCCAAGCTTTTTTCTGAACACCCATCTTGCTCAAATTATTTTTCTGTTTAGAGGTCGATCAACCAACTCCCAGATTTTGTTTTTCTCGATCACCGAAAGCTCCTCCTCTGACAGGTGCATCATCAACCAAAGCATCTTGTCGTTCATCTTCAGACTCTTCTAGTCGTTCATCTTCAGACTCTTCTAACATGCAAACTTCAAATGGTGTGAGAACCTTCACATCTTTTGTTGAAATTTGACTTTGCAAGCACACAACAGTGTTTGCTGCTTTTCCCCAAAAACGTTTTGGAAGATCCTTCTTATGAAGCATGCGTCTCGTCATCTCCATTATGAATCTATTCCTCCTTTCACTGATGTCATTCTGTTGAGGAGTGTATGGTGTTGTCAATTGATGTTCAATTCCAGCCTTTTCACAAAACCTGTTAAAAGTTTCTAAAATGTACTCCTTGCTATTATCTGACCTTATAGTCTGAATCAAGCATGCACTTTCATTCTCAACTTTGGCTTTGAATTTCCAAAATACACCCGCAACTTCTGACTTTTGCTTCAGCAAGAATATCCAACACATTCTTGTTAGTTCATTAATAAAAGCAATGTAATAAAGATTACCATTTAGTAATGGTGTTCGCTAAGGACCACAAAGATCAGCATGAACCAGTTGCAACTTTTTCGAGCCTCTCCATGCCTGTTTAGGAAAGGGTTGCCTATGTTGCTTCCCAAAATTACAAGCACGGTAAGGAGACATGCCATCATCAATG
>NW_019268584.1:369140-369435 GCF_002738365.1 Cucurbita moschata | reverse complement strand
CAAGTCCTAGTGGCACCAGCTCTGGATATAAAGGCCGTCGGATTTAGAGCAAAGCTTTTTCCTTTCATTTTGACGTTGAACAAGTCTTTGCCACTAGCATCTTTGATCAAGCACCGCTTATTCTCAACCAACAATTTATAACCTTTATTAAGTAACTGACCAACGCTTAAGAGATTTTGATCAATTTTAGGCACAAATAAAACATCTGGAATAAATTTTGTACCTTCATAGCTTGTTATAGCTACTGTGCCTTTTCCCTTGACTTCCAAGTGTTCACCATTGCCAATCCTCACTC
>NW_019268584.1:368826-369058 GCF_002738365.1 Cucurbita moschata | reverse complement strand
CAACCAGCTCTTGCTTGATTCTTTGCTTGAGGAACAAGTGGCCACAAACAATTGATCTTCTTCTTCTTCTTCTTGATCAACGACCTGTGCATAACTTCTTTCACGAGATCTTTGGCTTTGCAGATCACAGCTTCATGTCCAAGTTGATTGCATTTGGAGCAGAAGGCGTCAGGTCTTCTCCAACACTTGTATGGTGGATGACCTTTCTTCTCACAATGGCGGCAAGGTGGAT
>NW_019268584.1:367872-368816 GCF_002738365.1 Cucurbita moschata | reverse complement strand
GGTGGATAGGATTTTTTGAAACCTCCTCCTTTTGTCTTTTAATAATTGACAGATGAATCTCCATACGTCAATTGATTTTTGAAATTTTTGTTGTTTTTATACCTGCGGCTGTCTTGATGCTTAACAAGGCACCTTCAATCACCCCTTCTTGTCTCATAGACCTCCTTTGCTCTTGCGCTTGTAAAGCATTCAAGAGCTCTATAAGAGAAATCTTTGACAAGTCTTTGGTGTTCTCCAGAGTAATAATGGTGGCTTCAAACTTCTCTGGAAGAGTGACTAGCAGCTTTTCAATGATCCTGGAATCATTTAATACAGAACCAAGCAATCTCACCTTGTTGGCGATGCTGAGAAGTCTGTCAGAGTACTCTTTTACCGACTTTGACTCCTTCATCTTCTGCAACTCGAAATCCCTGATCAAATTCAGGACTTTCATTCCACGAATCCTCTCATCTCCTTCATATTTAGCCTTGAGATAATCCCAGATTTCTTTTGCTATTTTGAGGGACATTATTCGCATGAAGATCATTTCAGATACAGCGAAAAATAGGCAAGTTTTTGCCTTTGATTTCCTTGTCTTCTTTTCCTTCTGTAATTTGATTTGTGCTACAGTAGGATTTGTTGGGAGAGGAGGGACTGTTAGATTTCAAATAATCAGCCGGGAAATCCTTTATTTCCGGTGAGAGGAAATTGTCGACAACAGGTGGTTAGAAGGAAAATAAAATACGTAAAATAAGAAGAGAGAGAATGATGAAATTTTGACTGCCCCTCTAATTCAGGTTGTGAAAATATTCTGAACAGATTTTCTATTTAAATATAACCTATCCTAAAAATGGCTGGAGAGTGGCCAACTGAATCTGTGCCACTTCCTCCTAAATTGCGGTCTAAAACTTAGTTAATCCATTCGACGTGTTTGTCAAATGGTAAAACGGAGAATGAAGGTAATC